>NC_059430.1:9038951-9098770 GCF_021028975.2 Sphaerodactylus townsendi
AGACGTTCCGGGAAGATGCTTGTGGTTTTGGCAAAAAAACCGTCAGGGTGTGTTACCTTAGTCTATCTCAGAAAAAAGATGTTAGTACCGTGTTTCCCCGAAAATAAGACAGTGTCTTATATTAATTTTTGCCCCCAAAGATGCACTATGTCTTATTTTCAGGGAATGTCATATTTTTCTGTGTTCTGTTTGTCGGGCATGCTTCCAAACAAAGACTTTGCTACGTCTTACTTTCGGGGGATGCCTTATATTTCGCACTTCAGCAAAACCTCTACTACGTCTTATTTTCAGGGGATGTCTTATATTCGGGAAAACAGGGTAAGGTTGTATATTCCTCCACCACAGAACTCAACACCACAGAACTCACCTCAGAACTCAACAACCCTGGTGGGCCACTGTGAGTAGCAGAGACCTGGACTGGATGGACTTTGGTCTGATCCAGCTGGCTTGTTCTTATGTTCTTGACATGCTGGACCTTGTTTGTCGTAGAATTCTCCGCCTGGGTCCTAGTGCCTACCGAGTCCTGCTTCCTCCCAATCAGTTTGAAAGAGAAAAAAATACATTTTAGCATTCAGTTAATTATACAACATTGCCACCACAAAATAGTGGTTTTGACACAGGCGGCACATAAAAATGAATGATAATTCTCATACACATTTGGAACTATATTCTAATGCGGAAGCGTACAATTTTCTCAGCCACTGCATCTCTGCTGACCGTACTAACGTGTTTTTTTTCCTGAGACAGAGTATACAAGGATGAACCTTGCTCCTGGTCTGACTGCAGAAAAAGGAAGTGACCTCAGAGCAGCAGGAGAAAGGAAGCCAGGTTGTCCAAACAGAAGAATGGGAAAATGTTAGGGAGTTTTGAAAACATGCTGAACAAGAGACGCAAGAAGGTCAAAGAATGTTAAGAACATAAGGACAAGCCTGCTGGATCAGACCAGAGTCCATCTAGTCCAGCACTCTGCTACTCGCAGTGGCCCACTAGGTGCCTTTGGGAGCTCACATGCAGGATGTGAAAGCAACGGCCTTCTGCTGCTGCTGCTCCTGAGCACCTGGTCTGCTAAGGCATTTGCAATCTGAGATCAAGGAGGATCAAGATTGGGAGCCATAGATCGACTTCTCCTACATCAATCTGTCCAAGCCCTTTTTAAAGCTATGGGTTCAAGGTGAAGGAAAAGAGATTCCACCCAAACATCAGGAAAAACTTCCTGACCATCAGGGCTGTTGGACAGTGGAATGCACTACCTCGGAGTGTGGTGGACTCTCCTTCTTTGGAGGTTTTTGAAGAGAGGCTGGATGGCCATCTGTCAGGAGTGCTTTGGTTGTGTGTTCCTGCATGGCAGGGGGTTGGACTTGATGACCCTCGGGGTCTCTTCCAACCCTATGATTCCATGATGCATCAGTGAAGGGTATTTTCACCCACCCTGACCTGGATGGGCCAGGCTAGCCTGATCTCATCAAATCTCAGAAACTAAGCTGGGTCAGCCCTGATTAGTACCTGGCTGGGAACCCACCAAATAAGTCCATGGTTCCTTCACACAGGTAAATCCATCTCTTGCCTTGAAACCGCCCGAGGATCTGGCTGCCGCTTAATCCCACTTTCCATCACTCCCATTAGTAACCATCCTATTTGTGAGGCTGTTGTGGGGCACGTGCCAGACCGGCCACTCTGCCCGGAGATATTAAAGGGTTTTAAATGGGATTTGCGAAAGCACTCTCGGAGAAGCCCACACCTTTTGTTCTGCCGGTTCTCGCTGCCCCTGGGAGTGATTTTGCTCCGAGTGGAAGCCACGTGTGCCGTCGGGCTGATGGGCTATACATTTTTTAAAACCACCTTCAAGAGCCTAATTGGAAAAAAATGGCTTGGTCAATCAGAATTTAATTTTCCACCCACCCCATCATATTTCTCATGCATTAGAAAACTCTTTTCGATTGACAAGCCTATTATTAAAGCTGTGCGGCAAGTGTCTGCGATCGCACACGCCGACTCTTTCCATAATGTCGGTCTCCCATTGAAACCGTTCTGCGGAGCTTGATCGAAACGACTCGTCCGCTCTTGGAAAAGGGGGTGGAGCGTTTTCGTCAAAGTTCTCAAAGTATTCTTATCGGCCTGTTTTGAAACTCGTTCACCACCGTGCCTGTCTTTTCTTTTAGCGTGGCGAGTAGGTCAGTATATCTTGTTGGTGTGCACCTTTCACCAATATTGATAATCTTTCATTCCACTACTGAACAACTCTCACTGTAAAAATAAGAACATAAGAACAAGCCAGCTGGATCAGACCAGAGTCCATCTAGTCCAGCACTCTGCTACTCTCAGTGGCCCACCAGGTGCCTTTGGGAGCTCACGTGCAGGAGGTGAAAGCAATGGCCTTCTGCTGCTGCTGCTGCTGCTCCCGGGCACCTGGTCTGCTCAGGCATTTGCAATCTCGGATCAAGATGTGTAGCCATAGATCGACTTCTCCTCCATAAATCTGTCCAAGCCCTTTTTAAAGCTATCCAGGTGAGTGGCCATCACCACCTCCTGTGGCAGCATATTCCAAACACCAATCACACGTTGCGTGAAGAAGTGTTTCCTTTTATTAGTCCTAATTCTTCCTAATTAATTAATTCAATTAATTGGCCATGCTGGCAGGGGCTGATGGGAATTGTAGTCCATGAACATCTGAAGAGTCACAGGTTGCAGACCCCCTGGGCTAGTCACAGTTCTCTCTGAGCTCTCTCTGCCCCACCTGCCTCACAAGGTGTCTGTTGTGGGGGAGAGGAAGGGAAAGGAGCTTGTAAGCCGCCTTGCGTCTCCTTACAGGAGAGAAAGGTGGGGTATAAATCCAAACTCTTCTTCTTAAATGCCTTCTCTCTCCTTCAATAACCACTCCTTCAGAGGTTCGCTGGGGCTGAAGCAGAGCAAGTATCCTGTGCCCACGCTGATTTCTTTCAGAAACTATACCCAAAACTCCCCAGCTGTGTGTCGGACACACGGTCCTTGAGCCTTTGGAAAATGGGTTGAAATTATCTCTGAAGATCCTACAGAGGCAAAAGGAGCTTATAAGCTACCTTGAGTCTCTTTACAGGAGAGAAAGGGGGAGATATAAATCCAAACTCCTCCTCCTCCTCCTCTTCCTTCTTCTTCAATAGTCTAAGCAGGGTAACTTTTCTAAGATCTCTGAATTTTAAATGGGTGTGTGTTCACCTTCAGGTACACTGTGCAAAATCAAAAAGAATGTTTCCTGTTTGAAGGCTTGGGAGGAGAGGTTTTATTTATTTATTGTTAATTTTATATACCGCCCTCCCCCTGAGGGCTCAGGGCGGTTCACAACAAGGTTAAAACATACATTAAAACATAATTTGAATATTAATTACATAAAAACAGAACCCATTTAAAAATGTGGATGGCGTCTGGCTACCCCCCTCCCCCCTCCTTGTGCCCACGGGAGGCCAGATGACACGGTAGATGCATTTTTCACCAGGCTGGCCAAACGCCCGGCGGAACAGGTCCGTCTTGCAGGCCCTGCGGAAACTCTGTAAGTCCCGCAGGGCCCTGATCTCCCGAGGGAGCCTGTTCCACCAGGTAGGGGCCAAGGCTGAAAAGGCCCTGCCCCTCGTCGAGACCAGCCTGATCATTTTTGGGCCAGGGATCACGAGTAGGTCCTCCTCCGAGGAGCGGAGGGGCCTACCGGGGCAATATGGGGGCGGGGGGGGAGCCTTTTGCTAACAAAAACTACAGCTTGCCCTATACATATAGTAAAAGAATAATACTTTATACCTTATACTTAAAGGAAAACTGTTTTTGGATATCTCACAAGGCAAACCTCCCAGCCTCTCTTGACTGGATGCCGGCAGCCAGAGCGGGCGATCTTGCTTGTTGACAGCTGACTCAGCCGTTAGAGCCACGCTTTCCCTTCCAAGGAAACGAGGGCATCAGTCCAGAAGAAGGTGGGAGGGACATATGGTGCCGAGAGGTCTGCTTTGCACTATTATTTGTAGCCTCGAGATTAATTCCCCTCCCCCGTGTTAAAATTATGCCAAACCTCCCCCCCCCCCCGATCCGCTCCCCAGCTAATCTGCTGTTGTGGAGTTACTGAAGACTCTTCTGATGAAGAGTCAGCCAGTGGCCCTGACTTCTATTCGCAGCCCCCAGTGGCAGAGGGGGTACAGGAAGAACCCTATGGGAAAAGACTCGAACTCGCAGCCAGGAACCAGCACAGTTATCACTCACCCCTTAAGCTCTGAGAGGGCTGCAGAAAGCCAGGTGCCAGTCTGCTCGGCTCCCTTGTCACCAAGCTTCCAGAATAACATGGGAGGAGAACGCACAGAGCTTTACGGGACCGGAGACCAAATGCACGGGTTGCAGCCCAGCACAGGCGCAGGGGTGACAGTGAAGACAAGCGTTTGCAGAAGCCAGTCTTAGACACCTGACAGGTGCACAGTATTACAGGCCTTCTGAGAAGGGTGTGGTTATAAGTGACAGCTCGGGCAGGAGAATCGCGCTCTTGAAACCAAGCGCAAGAACTTTTATACACCAACATCAAAGGGGGCAAAGGGGCAGGTAAAGGGGGCAGGTAGGGGGCAGGCCCCCTACCGAACACCAATAAAGAAACATCAATACAAAAGAAAGATACAATTACAACTTTTGTGAATGGGATCACGAAATCCCGCTGTCAAGCGTCTTCCCGCGAGACTTCGCAATGGTGCTGAAAGGAGAGCGGAGAAGGTCCATTCAGAGAACTGGGTGGGCTTGCTACCGCACCCAGCTATCTGCGTTATCAGATGACTGTTTCCTTGAGTTATGACCTGAGGCTCCCACACCTCAGTTCCGCAACAAAGGAGAGTTCAAACTGTCCAATGGTGGTCCCAACACGTCTTCCAACGGCTGGGACCTCTGGGTGCTGCCATCAGATTTAATTTGCAAAGCCAAAGGGGTCTTTGTCTTTGCTAAGGAGTCGGCTGGGTGTTGGTCTAAGCTGAATTCCAGGGCTAACTTCCTTGTCCCTTAATATCAGCCTCTACATGCTACTGCTTTTACAACAAACACAAATATCAAAAATAACATTTCTAAACTTAAACATTAGGGAAAACCTTACGGAGTACAAACACATATACTTATAGGCAAGAATATCCTAAGTTAGCAATAACAAAACCTTAAATCAACTGGAAAACCTAACTAGAATATAAACTTAGACAACTTCAGCACTAAAGGGCTTTCATTATATCCTAAAAGGGGCAAAGGCAAGAGGGAAACCATATAACATTGACACAATCACATAGATACGTTCTTTGCTAGCCTCGTGGAGGCTTCTGAACCACACAAGTCTCTGCGTTCTGACATGGAGCCAGTGTAGTTCCGCAGGGGCTGCAAGACTGAGCTGTTCCACCAGGCCTTTGGAGAGGCTGGCTGCTGATGGACCCCCCCTCCTTTTATAACATCGGTGGATCCTGCCGTCCCCCCCTCTCTTAGGGATTTGATAGTAGGTTTCCATCAGTAGATTGCAAATGCCTTAGCAGACCAGGTGATCGGGAGCAGCAGCAGCAGAAGGCCATTGCTTTCACATCCTGCACGTGAGCTCCCAAAGGCACCTGGTGGGCCACTGCGAGTAGCAGAGTGCTGGACTAGATGGACTCTGGTCTGATCCAGCAGGCTAGTTCTTATGTTCTTATCTGTTATGTTTGGTACTAGAATGCTGTATTTTAATGGGGTTTGGTTTTAATATGTATAGAGCCTTATTTATTTAATTCATTCTGGTATCCATTGATTTTATTTTGTGCTTCTATTTGTGTATTTTGTTGTTCACTACCCTGATCCCTGCGGGGGAGGGCGGTATACAAGTTTAATTAATTAATCAATCAGTAAATAAATAAATAAACTTGACTCAAGAAAATATTTTGGCTATTTTCTTGGGCGGTAACAAGCTAGTCACAGTTCTCTCAGAACTCTCTCAGCCCCACTACCTACCTCCACTTATATACCGCCCTCTCAGAGGAATTTTAGAGGAGTTTTAATGGTCAAACGCCATCTGCATTTTAAATGATTAAGAAACTTGAGCGCTGCATTTTAACTTGATCTTAACTTGATTATTAACATTTAGCACTGTATTTGTTTATCCACTTGTTTGTATTTATGCTGTAAACCGCCCTGAGCCCTTCGGGGGAGGGCAGTATATAAGTGGAGTAAATAAATAAATAAATAAATATAAAAGTGTGGTGTAGTGGTTAAGAGCAGGGGGATTCTAATCTGGAGAACTGGGTTTGACTCCCCACTCCTCCAGCTGGGTGGCAGAGGCTTATCTGGTGAACCAGATGTGTTGTACGTTCCTGCTTGGGCTCATCACAGTTCTCTCAGAACTCTCTCAGCCCCACCTACCTACCTCACAAAAGTGTCTGTTGTGCAGAGAGGGAGGGAAAGGAGCTTGTCAGCCTCCTTGAGTCTCCTTACAGGAGAAGAAGTTGGGGCATAAATCCAAACTGTTCTCCTTAAGTGCATTCTCTCTCCTTCTGTAACCACTCTTTCAGAGGTTTGCTGGGGCGGAAGCTAAATAAATTTCCTGTGCTCGCACTCATTTCTTTCAGAAACTACATGCGGAACTCCCCCAGCTACGTGTCCGCACACCCGGTCCTTGAGCATTTGGAAAGTGGGTTGAAATGATCTCTGAAGATCATACGGAGGCAAAAGTTTGGGCTGTGGCGGCGCAAAGTCATTTGAGTCACTGGAAGATCACAAACACAGGCGCTGGCCGTGCCTGGGGCAAAAGAAATCTGCCCATTCTTCAAGCACAAAGACGCCGGGAGAGTCGGCCATTGTTCCTTTGCACCGTTTGGGGACAATTAATGATATCCAGTCCGATGTGATTAGATCAATACCTCCTCAGCCGGCTCCGGTTCTCTCTTATTATAGGGAAGGGTTGTTTGGTTTACTGGGGTGATTCTTTGAAATGCGCCTTTTGAAAGGGCTCTTTGAAAGCGCTGAAAGGGGTTCCGTTCGCGGAGGCCTCGAGAATATAATGAGCCGCCCGCTTCTTTTAAAAGGGGTGTATAGCGAAGATGGGTCGCCGCTGCTTTCTCTGAAAAATAAAGTTTTCTTTTATGTAGCTCCTTAGAACATCTTGGGCCAGCCAGCTTGTGTTCTATTATCGGGATCAAAACAACAACTTTGTGCTTCTATTTTTGTCTTGTCGACACTTGCTACCCTTTTTGACCATTGGCTCGATGGGTGGGCATCAAGTTGTTGTCGGGAAGGGGGCAACCTAGTTTTCTCCTTCCTCCCAGTTTCCTTCGTGTGCTGCTCTGGCAGGGGCATCGAGCCAGCGTGGTGTAGTGGTTAAGAGCAGGTGCGCTCCAGTCTGGAGAACCAGGTTTAATTCCCTGCTCTGCCACTTGAAGAAGAAGAAGAAGAGTTTGGATTTATATCCCCCCTTTCTCTCCTGCAGGAGACTCAAAGGGGCTTACAATCTCCTTGCCCTTCCCCCCTCACAACAAACACCCTGTGAGGTAGGTGGGGCTGAGAGAGCTCTGAAGAACTGTGACTAGCCCAAGGTCACCCAGCTGGCGTGTGTGGGAGTGCCCAGGTTAATCTGAATTCCCCAGAGAAGCCTCCACAGCTCAGGCAGCAGAGCTGGGAATCAAACCCGGTTCCTCCAGATTAGATACACGAGCTCTTAACCTCCTACGCCACTGCTGCTCCAAGTTGTGGAGGCTTATCTGGTGAACCGGATTGGCTTGTGCGCTCCCAACACATGCCAGCTGGGTGACCCTGGGCTAGCCACATAAGAACATAAGAAAGAGCCTGCTGGATCAGACCAGAGTCCATCTAGTCCAGCACTCTGCTACTCGCAGTGTTTTATGTGCTCTTTACACCCCTTAGCCCAACCTGTTACCCCTGCTAGACAAGCAGAACAGAGGCCTGCCAGAGGGAGCGTTGGCAGGCGGAGCGATTGTAGGAATTTCAAACATTTCTATTGTTTTATTATAGAGATCTTGAAGTTCCTAAGCTACAATGACGTTCCTTCCTTTTCTGATAATGACGATGCTCTAGGAATTTCAAATAGCTCTATAGTTTTGCCGGAGATTTTTGAATTATTTGGCATGTGATGATTTCACTTCCTGTTCCAAAATCGAAAGCGGCATGCAGGTATTGATCAATGCCATTCCACCACCTCCAGCTCCACAGAGTGAGAAGGGAGGGGGGGCAGTGGTGGGATCCAAACATTTTAGTAACAGGTTCCCATGGTGGTGGGATTCAAACTGTGGCGTAGCGCCAATGGGGCTGGGCAGGGCACGACGGGGGCGTGGCTGGGCATTCTGGTGCGGGGCATTCCTGGGCGGGGCTGTGGCAACAACACAGCTGCTGCGCCGGCCCTTGGGCGGGAAACAAATGCACGCAGGCTGCCATGCACGCCGGTGCACCCCCTGCTAGACTGCTTCAGGTTCTGCACACTACTGCTGAGAGGAGGGCGTAACTAAGGCAACAATCACGTGGCAAAATCACCAGTTAGTAACCCCCTCTCGGCACACACAAATAATTAGTAACCTACTCTCGGGAACCTGTGAGAGCCTGCTGGATCCCACCTCTGGGGGGCGGGGGGGCAGGAGCTTTGTCAGAAGGTCTCCTGCCGTCACCTGGTAAGTGGCAACCCTTCCGTAGCAAGATGGTTTGGTGGAGCTCAGTTCCACCAAATATGGCCGCTTGCATCAAGACCTGCCAGGAGGGGAAAGAGCCTTTCCTATAAACTTCCTCAGACTCTTCTGGTTGCAACTCGAGTTGGGCTTCCTTGATTGCGGAGGGGCCGGTGGGTCAGAGAGAACGTTCTCCCAGCCCAAGAGAGCTCCAGCAACGCCTCTTCAGCACTGTCGGCATTGATCCAAAACGTTGGTTTTGAACATCAATAGCCAGTAATCAGCAGAAATCATGTGCTGCCTGTAAGGCAGGTATTCCTTTGGCTACATCTCCTGAACAGAAGGTATTTTGTTGCGGGTTAATGTTATTATCTTCAAGCAGATATCATCATTTTGGGAAAACATGTTGTGGGGAATGCAGTGAACAGAACCGTACAAATGCAAGCAAGACTCCTTCTAGGTATACAGCCCAGAGCTTTGTCTACTATAGATGATGATTATATTTACATAGTAGACTTATAAGAACATAAGAACAAGCCAGCTGGATCAGACCAGAGTCCATCTAGTCCAACACTCTGCTACTCGCAGTGGCCCACCAGGTGCCTTTGGGAGCTCACGTGCAGGAGGTGAAAGCAATGGCCTTCTGCTGCTGCTGCTGCTCCTGAGCACTTGGTCTGCTAAGGCATTTGCAATCTGAGATCAAGGAGGATCAAGATGGGTAGCCAGAGATCGACTTCTCCTCCATAAATCTGTCCAAGCCCCTTTTAAAGCTATCCAGGTGAGTGGCCATCACCACCTCCTGTGGCAGCATATTCCAAACACCAATCACATGTTGCGTGAAGAAGTGTTTCCTTTTATTAGTCCTAATTCTTCCCCCCAGCATTATCAACACTTCATCATCTTGGAATTCTCTTCTGGGGCCGCCGGGGGGAGGGGAACTCAAATCCACGCTTCCCTTCCGCTGGGATGGGGGTAGTCAGTACCTCCTCCCCTAACCACGAAAAAGAAATTACAAAAATCTATGAAAACTTATAATAAACCTGCAGGAAACCGGAGTCCCAGGAGCTATGATATTGACTGTCAGCTTGAAGATTTATTTTGTCTCGGAAATAATGCATGCGCTTTGAATTGTTCTCTAAATTATTAACTCCCGAAGCGCCCCCAACCGAGGGAGGGCAGTTTCCCCCTCCGTATCCCTAAATAGAGTTGTGATCAGAATAATGTGTATGAAACAGCTAAATTCATTCACGTTTTCTTAGTTGTTGTCCTTCTGCCCTGGAGATTTGTAGGTCTGGGACTGTATTATCAGGAAACAGAGGACACAGAAGAGGAGTTTGGATTGATATTCCCCCCTTTCTCTCCTGTAAGGAGACTCAAAGGGGCTTACAAACTCCTTTCCCTTCCCCCCTCACAACAAACACCCTGTGAGGTGGGGCTGAGTGAGCGCCAAAGAACTGCAACTAGGCCCATGGCGGCGAACCTTTGGCACTCCAGATGTTATGGACAACAATTCCCATCAGCCCCTGCCAGCATGGCCAATTGACCATGCTGGCAGGGGCTGATGGGAATTGTAGTCCATAACATCTGGAGTGCCAAAGGTTCGCCACCATTGGACTAGCCAAGGTTACCCAGCTGGCATGTGTCGGAGTTCACAAGCTAATCTGGTTCACCAGATAAGCCTGCGCAGCTCAAGCGGCAGAGCAGGGAATCAAACTCGGTTCTTTAGATAAGGGCGCACTTGCTCTTAACCACTACGCCGCTCTGGTCCTTTATGGCAAGAAGGATCTTGCCATAAAGCGCGGATACCCCTGGACAACGTTCTCTCCCGTGGCTCTGATATATACCAGAGAACTGTTGGGCATCAAAATATGATTTGTTAGTCTGTGTGTTCAGCACAGCTCCGATTGAAAGAAAAAAACCACCCAGTTCCATTCTTTCTGTAAGGTTATGAATTCGTACTGTCACTTCTCAGACACTTTGGTGGGGAGGACGGTAATGACCTGTCTTCCTCATTTGAACTATACAGGAACAATTCTAAGTTTAGGTTAATTGCTTTCCCTGCAACGACTCCTCGAACAAACCCTGCGAGCGGCCTGCGGCCGGGCTTCCATTATGTTTCATTAGAGCCGGTGAATCATGAGAGCAGTGAGTCATAAGTCACACCAAGTGTGCGCGTGTTCGCTTCCCTCCGTGCTTGGAGGCAGCTGCAAGCCTTGTCTGTTTTCAGTGGCGAATCCCACACAACACAAATATGACGAGCCGGGGAAGGAAAATATCCCGTTCAGGGGAAGAACTTCACCCAGGTCTCTTCCCCAAAACAAGCTCAGCCTGAGAGCCAGCTTGGTTTAGGGCAGGGGTCCCCAAACTTTTTAAACAGGGGGCCAGTTCACTGTCCCTCAGACTGTTGGGAGGGCCGGACTAAAAAAAAACGATGAACAAATTCCTATGCACAAATGATTGTAAAATGTTTGATTTCACCTTTCAGCCTTTCTGTCATGGTCTATTTTTAGAACAGTGACCAAAGTATGTCAAGTACAGGGTGGGCTCCAAATATTGTTGGGGAGGCTGTGGAATACCTTCCCTGTAAAAAAAAAAAAGCAGAATTTTCCCAATGAAGCATTCCATCTAACCCAGGAGCAGGTATCTTCCTGGGTTCTTTCCTCCCTAGCAGCCAGTGAGCGATTCACCAGCCTGGCTGATGCCAATGGGAGTGGGGTGGAACAGAAATCCTGAGAGCAACATATGGAGTAGCCGAGAGGGAAGGGCGGAGCAGGCGTTGCCACGTGTAAGGTTTCCAACTCTGGGTCAGAACATTCATGGAGACTTGGGGGTGCCATCATGTGGCTGCAATCAACAGCCCGTTGGGGCCGGTTCCTCCTCTCCCTCGAGCCCCCACTGCACATGAATGGAGCCATTGCCGCCATGCCTGGCGGGCCGGATAAATGCCTTCAGGGGGCCACATTTGGCCCCCGGGCCGTAGTTTAGGGACCCCTGGTGTAGTGGTTAAGAGCAGGTGGGTTCTAACCTGGAGAACCGGGTTTGATCCCCAACTCCCCCACCTGAGTGGCAGAGGCTTATCTGGTGAACCAGATGTGTTTCTGCACTCCTGCATTCCTGCTGGGTGACCTTGGGCCAGTCACAGTGCTCTCAGGACTCTCTCAGCACCACCTACCTCACAAGGTGTCTGTTGTGGGGAGAGGAAGGGAAAGGAGTTTGTAAGCCGCCTTGAGTGTCCTTACAGGAGAGAAAGATGGGGTATAAATCCAAACTCCTCCTCCTCCTCCTTCTTCTTCTGATGTGCACCACATCATCCTAGAAAACCCGTAGTCTTTGCAAGTTCTGATGACAATACAAGAGATCACACAGGCAGTGTCCTACCCATGTGGAAGCACTAGGAACTTGCGGGGGGAAAGTCCCTTTAAAAAGAAGAGTGCATATTTTGTCCTCGGGTGGTTGTGCAAGGAAAGCATTGGGTTCGAATGCTCCCCGCATAGAATAATTTTCTTGGCGAGCGAAGATGTCAGGCCAAAGGATTGTAGCATGGACACAATGAGGGAGAGGAAGGGAAAGGAGTTTGCAAGTCTCTTTACAGGAGAGAAAGACGGGTATACACCCAAACACCACTTCTTCTTAGCCAACCTTCCTGAGCCAATGCACCTTTCAAAACTGGTGAGGTTTTGTCACGCATCACAGGGTTGGCTGTAGTGGCAAGTAGCTCCTTTCGCTGCCTGACACCTCTCCCCTCGCCCCCCAAATGGGCCACATAAACCAGGTCCTCGAACGGTAACACTGATGTAGGTTTGCCAGTTCCAGACTGGGAAACCCCTCCACCTCCTCCTCCTCCTCCTCCTCCTCCTCCTCCTTCTCCTCCTCCTCCTCTTCCTCTTTCTCCTCCTCTTTCTCCTCCTCCTCCTCCTTCTCGTCCTCCTCCTCCTCCTCCTCCTCCTCTTTCTCCTCCTCCTCCTCCTCCTCCTCCTCCTCCTCCTCCTTCTATTTATTTCAACCCAGGGTTTACAAAAATCACTGAACTAGCAATCCTGGGTTTCAAACACTTCCCGTGCAAACTACAGCAGCAGGAAGCGTCCAATTTCCCCCCTTCCATCCACCACTGGAGTGGATTCTCTAGAGAGTTATTATGAATGAGCTGTGCAGAATGCACCAATCGGTTTTGGCAGACCACATGCTTGCACAGCGATTGATACCTGGGAAGCATTGATGTTGGCATCAGTTGCAGTGGGCTACCCATAATAACATCAATAGCAGGTACAGCCCAGCCTCATGAAGTAAAGTGAAAAGGATGCCAGTCTTGATTCAGCTCAAGGGACAGAGCGGGGAATCAAACCCAGTTCTCCCGATTAGAGGGCACCTGCTCTTAACCACTACGCCACAGACTCAGCCAATTCCTGTAACAGCAGTGAAGTAGTGAACCTCCTAGGCCCATGATGGCGAACCTTTGGCACTCCATATGTCATGGACTACAATTCCCATCAGCCCCTGCCAGCATGGCCAATTGGGGCTGATGAAAATTGTAGTCCATAACATCTGGAGTGCCAAAGGTTCGCCACCACTGTCCTAGGCTGCAACTGATGCCTCTTTTGTACAGCAGAGCGAGGACGTCTCTCGTGCAATTGGGCATCTTCTCATCACATTAAAACCGTGCCACCGTATCTCATTCAAAATAGCCGTGTGCGTTCCGTGCGCCGACAGATGCGGTCGTCCAATTTAAGCTGATCCTTTCGGAGAAAAGTTATTTCAGGCGATTCAGACTATTCCTAACTTCGGGAGTGATCCTACGCAGGTCTCCTCAGATGTAAGTCCAGTTATGTTTTGAGAACCGCAGCCTGCATTGTTCTTTCAGTTCTGTTACAGGAACCCTAAGCTAGATTGCCAGGATGGAACAAGTTGCGTTCATTTTGGATCCGACTGCCGTGAAAACTGCTGACTGCGTGCCGACTCGTAGTTTCCTCTGTTTGTCTCTCTCAAAAGAATGGCTGAGCAAACCTTTCCGAAGCCGCTGAAGTAGCAAAACGTATTCGTTTGTATGGATCAGTAGAGGCTGGCAAAGCTCTGACTGAAACAGTCAGTCCCCTCCTCCTGCTAAGGGGAGGTCACAAAAGCACCGGAGGGGGGGCAAAGAGTGGCAGAACAGCAAGACGTTGCTCCCCACGAAATTGACGCCTCCGTCCCCAAGACCTTCATTCTCCATGACGTCTGAAGAGATGTCACCTTGGGAGTGGGATCCGGCTGTTAGGTCCCTGAAAGCCTCGTCTGTCGCCCTCTCTGCCTCTTTCAGCTTCTCCAGGTCTGCCACCTTGGCTTCAAGAGAACGCACACGTTCCTTGAGTGCCAGGAGCTCATTGCAGCGAGGGCACACCCACGACTTCTGTCCTAGTGGCGGATAGTCGTACATGTGACACTCAGTGCAAAACACTGGAAAGCCCCCATCCCCCTGCTGGCTTCCTGCCTTCGTATCTGATTTTGTTTAGATATTTAAATGTTAAACTTTTAGTCAGTGCCTCCCCGCTCCCCGGAGATATCTGTACCTACTATCCGTCAGGAAATGCCCTTATTTATTTAAAAACAAAATTGCGCGCGCTGATTCCAGAGACTGAACTAAAGACCGACTGACTCATGTCACAAAATTGACACCTCTCACAGACGCCTCACAGGTGTCAAATTCACGGCCCTCCAGATGTTATGGGCTACAGTTCCCACAGTGCCAGCATCATGCTGGCAGGGGATGATGGGAGCTGTAGTCCGTAACATCTGGAGGGCCGCGAGTTTGACACCTGTGCCCTAAGGCAGGGGTCTTCAAACTATGGCCCTCCAGATGTTCATGGACTACAATTCCCATGAGCCCTACCACTTGGCCATGCTGGCAGGGGCTGATGGGAACTGTAGTCCATAGCATCTGGAGGGCCGCGAGTTTGACACCTATGCCCTAAGGCAGGGGGTCTTCAAACTATGGCCCTCCAGGTCCTATGGCCCTCCAGGCCCTATGGACTACAATTCCCATCAGCCCCTTCCAGCAGGGCCGAGTGGTAGGGCTCATGGGAATTGTAGTCTATGAACATCTGGAGGGCCATAGTTTGAAGACCCCTGCCCTAAGGTGATTGAATGAAGGCTCCATTCCTTACGCTGTCTGCCACCATCCCAACAATCAACGAGTATTGAAGAGAGTAGCCCAGGTATTCCCTTGGCTCCTGTCGAGTCATCGAGCATCTCCTATCTTATTGTTGGAACCCCAGAAAAGCAATCATTCTTTGTCTCTGATTTTCCTGAGGGCTTATCTCGTACCACCTCAAGACCCATTTTGGGGTATAAATATTGATCCTTTGGACATTCGTCGGGTGTGAGAGCCAGCGTGGTGTAGGTGGTTAAGAGCAGGCGGATTCTAATCTGGAGAACCAGGTTTGATTCCCCACTCCTCCACCTGAGTGGCAGAGGCTTATCTGGTGAACCAGATGTGTTTCCGCACTCCTACATTCCTGCTGTGTGACCTTGGGCTAGTCACAGTTCTCTCAGAACTCTCTCAGTCCCACCTGCCTCACCAGGTGTCTGTTGTGGGGAGAGGAAGGGAAAGGCCACCATGAGTCTCCTTACAGGAGAGAAAGGTGGGGTGTAAATCCGATCCTCCTCCTCCTTCTCTGTTCTGGATCCATGCGCGGATCCCGGTTTGCATGTGGGCCCTTCCTTTAGCTCCTAGAAACGCCGGTCATTTTCTTCTTCAGTGCTGCTTTTCTGGAATGTCGCTTTAAGGATTGTCTCTGTCACCCATCCCGCCGGGACCTTATCCATCTACTTTCCATTTTTCTTAGTCAGCTTTGTAGGCTTTGTGGATGTGGGCATTCATTGCTTTGAGTATATTTCTTCTAGTATCATTTTTATTCTCTGACAAAACCATATTTTAATTCTCTAGCCACCTGCTCACTGGAGAGTTTTCACCCAGGGCTCTTCCGGTACACGCAGGTTATCGATCCCAGTTACCCCCCCCCCCCTCGTTCTCCGTCTCGTTCTCCGGAGCAGCAGTGGCATAGGAGGTTAAGAGCTCGTGTATCTAATCTGGAGGAACCGGGTTTGATTCCCAGCTCTGAGCTGTGGAGGCTTATCTGGGGAATTCAGATTAGCCTGTGCACTCCCACACACGCCAGCTGGGTGACCTTGGGCTAGTCACAGCTTCTCGGAGCTCTCTCGGCCCCACCTACCTCACAGGGTGTTTGTTGTGAGGGGGGAAGGGCAAGGAGATTGTCAGCCCCTTTGAGTCTCCTGCAGGAGAGAAAGGAGGGATATAAATCCAAACTCTTCAAACTCTTCTTCTCTTGTGTATGTGGGCATTCATTGCTTCGAATGTATTTCTTCTTGTATCATTTTTATTCTCTGACAAAACCATATTTTAATTCTCTAACCACCTGCTCACTAGAGAGTTTTCACCCAGGGCTCTTCTGGTACACGCAGGTTATCCATCCCAGTTCTCCGTCTCCATCGAATTCCCCCTACTTGACTGGAGACGGCCTGCTTAGGTTAATATGGAGTGCTCAAAAACCTTGGCTGCCATTCATTAATTCCTGGAAAAGCAAATACGCTGCGAATGCCAACGTTCATCATGGTTTCTTTATTACGATGCATGCAATTACAGGTTTGGTCTGTATGTTTGCTTTGGGAATTGTATGAACCAGACTTGTAAATAAGCATAAAGTTGTTGCCAGGCTGGGGGGGGGGGGAGGGGGGAGGAGAGAGAGAGCAATAACCAGCCGCCATATACCCACATCAGTCATTTGTGACACGTGCAGCCGAAAATGAAAGAAACTGGATTTCTTTTTCTTCTGATTTTCTGAAAGCATCCCTGCCGGGTTACCTGGAGACGCTATTTACCGGCAACCGGCAACCAGGGGATGTAGAATAGCACGGTATGACCAGCTCTCAGAAGCTCAGGAAGGTTAGTAATTGGATGAGAGCACACTGAGGAAGACTCTCAGAGGAAGGCCGTGACAAACCACCTCTGCTTAATTATCCACTTGCCTGGAAAGGCCGTTGCTGGGGTCGCCATAAGTCAGTTGTGAGTCTTGACAGGATCTGCGAATGCACTGGCAGCCTGTCGAGTGGTTATTTTCAAAGCCTGGAATTGAATCCACAGGCGCCCCTCTCCATACAGAAGGGTCCCCTGCTTACAGAGAGGATGTCGTATGCCTTGTGCTAGAACACGGCACAAGAAAAACAGATAAAATAAGAACATAACATAAGAACTAGCCAGCTGGATCAGACCAGAGTCCATCTAGTCCAGCACTCTGCTACTCGCAGTGGCCCACCAGGTGCCTTTGGGAGCTCACGTGCAGGATGTGAAAGCAACGGCCTTCTGCTGCTGCTGCTCCTGAGCACCTGGTCTGCTAAGGCATTTGCAGTCTCAGATCAAGGAGGATCAAGATTGGGAGCCAGAGATCGACTTTTCCTCCATAAATCTGTCTAAGCCCCTTTTAAAGCTATCCAGGTGAGTGGCCATCACCACCTCCTGTGGCAGCATATTCCAAACACCAATCACACGTTGCGTGAAGAAGTCCTAATTCTTTTATTAGTCCTAATTCTTCCCCCCAGCATTTTCAATGGATGCCCCCTGGTTCTAGTATTGTGAGAAAGAGAGAAAAATTTCTCTCTGCCCACATTTTCTACCCCATGCATAATCTTATAGACTTCAATCATATCCCCCTCAGACGTCTCCTCTCCAGACTAAAGAGTCCCAAACGCTGCAGCCTCTCCTCATAAGTAGGTCCAATCCTTCAATCATCCTCGTTGCCCTTCTCTGCACTTTTTCTATCTCTTCAATATCCTTTTTGAGATGTGGCGACCAGAACTGAACACAGTCCTCCCAAGTGCAGTCGCACCTCCTTTATAGAAGGGCATGACAATCTTTGCAGTTTTATTATCAACTCCTTCCCTAATTATCCCCAGCAAATCCAAAGATGTTCTCCCATTTATACAAGTAAAAGCGGTAGATTTTTTTTTTCAGATGTAGGGTGTGGGGGGGGAGTGTAAAGTGCCATCAAGTCTTAGCTGAGTTATGACCCTGAGGTTTTCAAAGCAAGAGACTTTCAAAGGTGGAATGTTGTGGGTTTCCGGGCTGTATGGCCGTGTTCTAGCATCATTCTCTCCTGACTTTTCGCCTGCATCTGTGGCTGGCATCTTCAGAGGATCTGATGGTAGTACAGCAAGTATATATACCTGTGGAATACCCAGGGCGGGAGAAAGAACCATCTGCATTGGTTAAAGTGTAAAGAGTGCAGTTAGCAAGGGTGATTTGCATGGCTAACCACTTTCAAAGGTGGTTTGCCATTTCCTTCCTCTGCTTACCAACCCTGGACTTCCTTGATTGTCTCCCATCCAAATGCTAAGGATTTAGTGACCGAGATCTGTCAAGATCGAGCTAGTCTGAACCATGGAGCTCAGCCTACCAAATAAACTTGATAAATTTATATTCCAGGTTTCTATAGATAGGCAGCTGATAAAATTCCAGGCAGCTGATAAAATCAACATGGGACGAAGAAGTTAAATCTCATCAGTGCAAAAATACTAAAAATAAGGATCTTGTTATGCCCGCAATGTTAGAAAACAAACGGATGGTCATTACGTCTGCTGCTGGCAGCTTTATAGTTCATTTTTATTCCTGATCTTTCTCCAAGGAGTTGGGGGACGTTGCTACCCCCTGCCCCATTTTGCAATCACAACAGCTCTCTAGTGTGACTTAGGCTGAGAGAATGGCTGACCCTAAATCGTTTGTGTTGCAGTTTTATGCATGTATTAGTATTATCATTAACTATAGGTTTATTTATTGACTAGTTATTTATTCGCTCCTCTTGTGATATTGTGTTTTAGGACGGTTTTATGTATGATGTCTTATGTTGTACACCGCCCAGAGCCCTTTGGGGATAGGGCGGTATGCCAAATCAAATTGATGATGATGATGATGATGATGATGATGATGATGATGATGTCTGGCACAGTATTCAGTGGGGCCTATCAGAGGCATATCCAGGAAAAAATGGAACCCGTGGCAAAATCTGAGTTTTCTGCCCCCCTCCCCGGGCTTCATTTTCCTTAGATAAGAACCTAAGAGGAACATAAGAAGAACATAAGAAGAACATAAGAACTAGCCTGCTGGATCAGACCAGAGTCCATCTAGTCCAGCACTCCTCTACTCGCAGTGGCCCACCAGGTACCTTTGGGAGCTCACAGGCAGGATGTGAAAGCAATGTCCTTCTGTGGCTGTTGCTCCCGAGCACCTGGTCTGTTAAGGCATTTGCAATCTCAGATCAAAGAGGATCAAGATTGGGAGCCAGAGATCGACTTCTCCTCCATAAATCTGTCCAAGCCCCTTTTAAAGCTATCCAGGTTAGTGGCCATCACCATCACCATCATACGGGGGAGGGGGAGAAATTGAGCTGCTGCCGATCTCTTGGTGGAGTGCCAGGTTGGCAACGACACCCAGGTCTACTGCCCGAAGCTGGCGAGTGAGACCCGGGCCCAACGCCCCCCTCCCACGTGATTAGATGGGGTGCACCTGGGACATGTGATACCCCATGTTCCCATGGGTGGTACGCCCCTAGTGCCTACTGCGCGGTAAGTGTGCACAGGATTGCCTCTTTGCTGAGCTTCATGACTGACTGAGAATTTGAACTCTGATTTCTGTGTGTGGATGCGTGGATATTTTCTGACCCGAATGGTCCAGGCTAGCCCAATCTTGTCACATCTCTAAAGCTAAGCAGGGTTGGCCCTGGTTAGTATTTGGATGGGAGACCACCAAGGAATACCGGAGTCTCTACACCAGGGGTCTGCAACCTGCGGCTCTCCCGATGTTCATGGACTACAAATCCCATCAGCCTTCTAGCATGCTGGCAGGGGCTGATGGGAATTGTAGTCCATGAACATCTGGAGAGCCGCAGGTTGCAGACCCCTGCTCTACATGGAAGCAGGCAACGGCAACCCTCCTCTGAAGATCTCTTGCCTTGAAAACCCTACAGGGTTCCAATAGCGCATCTTGATAGCAGTTTTATATACATGTTTTATACACATGATCCTCCTTAATCTGAGACTGCAAATGCCTCAGCAGACCAGGTGCTCGGGAGCAGCAGCCGCAGAAGGCCATTGCTTTCACCTCCTGCCTGTGAGCACCCAAAGGCACCTGGTGGGCCACTGCGAGTAGCAGAGAGCTGGACTAGATGGACTCTGGTCTGATCCAGCAGGCTAGTTCTGATGTTCTGATGTTCTTATGTGTGTGTATGAATGAATTAAAATCACCCCTACTTTATAGAACAAAAAGCTGAATCAATTTTCTTCGTTCTAATATAATTTATCTCTGGTTCTGCCTATATTGTGTTGTTACTCATCTGTTGCACTGACCCTGCGGGGCTATAATGTTCGTTTAAGAAATTCATGGCTAGGTTTAAGAAATCTGTACCCTTTCAGCATTGAGGGTAGATAAATCAGATGGCAGTTAAGCTCAATTATCTGTTTATTTCTCTCACTGCTCTCTGTTAACTCTCGTCCAAATGCACTTTGGCCCCATTGTTTGTGGAGCATCACACATGGCTGGTCATCTTTGGCCGGTGGTCATTTGGATCTAGGCCTGGAGCTGCAAATAATCAAAAGTGGTATATTTTGAGATTATAAAACACTCTTATTGCGTTTCCCGTTGAGAATCAGACTCATTTCCTGCCTTTAGGGCAGGGGTCTGCAACCTGCAGCTCTCCAGATGTCCATGGACTACAATTCCCATCAGCCCCTGCCAGCACTTCCAATTGGCAGGGGCTGACGGGATTTGTAGTCCATGAACATCCGGAGAGCCGCAGGTTGCAGACCCCTGCTTCAGGGACTCCCATTTTGAGAAATGAGCCATGAAGAATTCTATGCTCTTTTTTAAAAAAATTAATTCTTTTAAATTGGTTCCGGTGGGTTTTCCGGGCTGTGCGGCCGTGGTCTGTTTGTCCTCAGACACCTTGAGCAGCAGTGGCGTAGGAGGTTAAGAGCTCGTGTATCTAATCTGGAGGAACCGGGTTTGATTCCCAGCTCTGCCGCCTGAGCTGTGGAGGCTTATCTGGGGAATCCAGATTAGCCTGTGCACTCCCACACATGCCAGCTGGGTGACCTTGGGCTAGTCACAGCTTCTCGGAGCTCTCTCAGCCCCACCCACCTCACAGGGAGTTTGTTGTGAGGGGGGAAGGGCAAGGAGATTGTAAGCCCCTTTGAGTCTCCTGCAGGAGAGAAAGGGGGGATATAAATCCAAACTCTTCTTCTTCTTCTTGTCCTGCTGGCAGTTGCTGGTTAGGGCGTGGCTGGACAGACCAGAGTCCGGGTGGGCGGCAGGTGGAGGAAAACTCTCGTAATAGCTGCAGCGCAAAGACACTTTGATGCTTCCACCTGTGAATGCAGATCCATTAACCGTGCTGGTTGTCCCCCCCCCCCCCCCCGTTGCAGGCGATACGAGTCTCACCCGGTCTGCGCTGACCTGCAGAGCAAAATCTTCCAGTGCTACCAGCAGAACTCTCAGCAGACGCTCAGCTGCTCGGCCCTGGCCAGCGAGTACTTGAAGTGCGTCAACCATGCCAAGCAGGTAGGTGCGGAGCAGGTGCAAGAACTGGAACTGCGGGCTGAGTCTCTAGGGCAGTGATGGCGAACCTATGGCACGGGTGCCAGAGGTGGCACTCGGAGCCCTCTCTGTGGGCACGAGCACACAGAGTTCGTCATATGGGGGACAGAGAATCACTCACACCCCACACACAGAGACATCTAGGCCACTGCAAGCACGACGTGCGCGCACCACAGTGAGAAAGGAGGACTCGGCTGGCGGGCCTGGTGCCTGTGCTCCGGGTGGCTGCTGCCTGGGGTGGGGGGGAAAGGAGGCAGAAATGCTAGAGAGGCACAGAGTGGTGCGCACGGGACTCGCTGGAGGCTAGAGCAGGCTGGCCCCTGCTCGAGCGGGTGGGGCAGAGGGAACCAACTGGTTTTTTCTAAACTAAAACCTCAGCATTCAGGTTAAATTGCCGTGTTGGCACTTTGCTATAAATAAGTGGGGTTGGGGTTGCCATTTGGGCACTCGGTCTCAAAAAGGTTCGCCATCACTACTCTAGGGGCTCTTCACGGCTTCCTGGATTTGACAATTTTATAATACTTCCTTCTCTGCTTCGTTGTTGTCCTACTATGAGCCGGTCTGAAGGTGCCGCGAAAATAATATAAGAGGGAAGTAGTACTGAAAAAAAGGAGCAGCAGTGGTGTAGTGGTTAAGAGCAGGTGCCTTCTAATCTGGAGGAACCGGGTTTGATTCCCTGCTCTGCCACTTGAGCTGCGGAGGCTTATCTGGGGAACTAGATTAGCCTGTGCGGTGCAACACACGCCAGCTGGGTGACCTTGGGCCAGTCACAGCTCTTCGGAGCTCTCTCAGCCTCTCTCAAAAGCACCTCACAGGAGTGGTTTGTTGTGCAGGAGTGCAAGGGAAAGGGGTTTTAAGCCCCTTTGAGTCTCCTTACAGGAGGAGCAGGGGATATAAATCCAAACTCCTCCTCCTCCTCCTCCTCCTCTTCTTCTTCTTCTTCTTCTTCTTCTTCTTCTTCTTCTTCTTCTTCTTCCTCCTCCTCCTCCTCCTCCTCCTCCTCCTCCTCCCCCCAGTTGAGGTCAATCAGATGCCAAGAAGAGTACTTCAACAAAAGATCTCTTTTGGAGAGAGTGTCGTAGGAGGTTAAGAGCTTGTGTATCTAATCTGGAGGAACCGGGTTTGATTCCCTGCTCTGCCACTTGAGCTGCGGAGGCTTATCTGGGGAACTAGATTAGCCTGTGCGGTGCAACACACGCCAGCTGGGTGACCTTGGGCCAGTCACAGCTCTTCGGAGCTCTCTCAGCCTCTCGCACCTCACAGGGTGTTTGTTGTGCAGGGTAAGGGAAAGGGGGTTTTAAGCCCCTTTGAGTCTCCTTACAGGAGAGAAAGGGGGGATATAAATCCAAACTCCTCCTCCTCCTCCTCCTCCTCCTCCTCCTCTTCTTCTTCTTCTTCTTCTTCTTCTTCCTCCTCCTCCTCCTCCTCCTCCTCCTCCCCCCAGTTGAGGTCAATCAGATGCCAAGAAGAGTACTTCAACAAAAGATCTCTTTTGGAGAGAGTGTCGTAGGAGGTTAAGAGCTTGTGTATCTAATCTGGAGGAACCGGGTTTGATTCCCAGCTCTGCCGCCTGAGCTGTGGAGGCTTATCTGGGGAATTCAGATTAGCCTGTACACACACGCCAGCTGGGTGACCTTGGGCTAGTCACAGCTTCTCGGAGCTCTCTCAGCCCCACCCACCTCACAGGGTGTTTGTTGTGAGGGGGGAAGGGCAAGGAGATTGTCAGCCCCTTGGAGTCTCCTGCAGGAGAGAAAGGGGGGATATGAATCCAAACTCTTCCTCTTCCTCGTCTTCTCTTTTGAAAATAACAAGCATGACACCACCCTACAAAAACCTTTCAGGCAAAGATACTTATCCATTGGTACTTATCCATCAGCTGCTTCTGTGGAAGCCTTTCAGATTCTTTTCCCTGATTTCCAAGCGAGCATTCAATCAAACATGACGGACCACGCAAGAGAGCGACTTTGTGTCCTGATTCAGCAAAGTCGTGTCACGCTTGATGGAAACAGTTTAGCTTCCAGTGGGTGATTTGAAGCGACAGACTTTTGGAGGAAGCAACCGAAGAATCGCGAAACCTGGTCGTGTAACGTTGCTTGGATGTTTGAAAAGTTGTTCGCAAAAGTGCTATTGCTTCCATATTTGTTGCCAGTTTAGAAAAAAAAGACGTAAACGAAGACTTTGCACGTCAAGCCGTGAAGTTCATGGATCAGCATCTTTATCTGAAATGGTATTGTTTGTATATTTGAAAGGGGTACCGTAAGTTTAGAAAAAGATTCAAATGTACGAAGACTTTCACCGTTAATCCATGAAGTTAACGGTTCAGCATTTTTATTTGTGATGTAAAAAATTTTTTTGTTTTGTACAGTGGTATTTTGCTTATTGTTGTCATAAACTAAATGCCTCGGCAGCCACAAATCCGTCATACGGTTGTCGACGCCGTTTTAGAAACAGTTGCGGGATTTTTAATTGCCTGCAAGACTCCAATCTAAATCAGGCACGTCACAGCCAGGGGGTGTACATTTCCCCGCCCCCAGCCTTTTCAGGTGTGTAAAATACCTGGGATGGCGCCCATGGTCACCCTCCCATGTAGTTTGTCTCTGTTATGTCTTGGAATTGGCTCGATCGCTCCTGCGCGAATTTCGTTCCGCATTTTGTTCAGTGACTCCAGTATTAATACTTAATAATGGAAACAATTATTTTCTTCCCACTCCCTTAATTGCACTCGGTGTATAGATCTTTCTTTCTTTAAATTTTTATACACCTTGCTAAAATTAGCTGGAGAACTGAGCCACAATAGATGGGTGTTCAATTCTTATCTGCATTTTGCTCAATGTGATTTGGCACCTTTATTTGGCCTGGAGATTTAAATATGTTCTTACTTATTTCGTTGTTCCAAGAGGCCCTCCATTTTACCTAGCTGACCACACTACATCTTCCTCCAGGGACGTAGGTATAGATTTTTTATGGGGGGGGGGTTCGGGGGTGGAGCCACACCCCCACCCGCCCCTAGGGCATGGCCACACCTCCCCAAGCCCCGCCCCTGGCCTAGCACTCATAAAAGCAGTTCTCCGAGGCTGGGGACTAGGCCCAGGAGCTCCCCCACTGCTCTGCCCCTCCCTGCTACTCCTCCACGCCTCCAGCCTGGGCCCCCCTCCCAGCTGGCAGCCGGCAGTTCCTTCTGCCCTCCCCTCTGGGCAGAGGCATAGAGGGAAAATGGAGCCTGGTGCAAAATCTGAGTTTTGCCCCCCCCCCACTCTGTGATGCTGGAATCCACCTTAAAGGGAGAATCTGGGGTCCCTAGTTAAACAACATTGAAAGTGATGCTGTTTTGGGGTGGATTATCCCCCACCTTGAAACAGCATCACTTTCAATGTGGCATAGTGGTTAAGAGTAGGTGCATTCACTTCACAAAGTGTTGGAAAATTCAGATTTGGACTGGCCTACATTTCCCCCGGATATGCCTCTGATCTGTAGCCCAGGCTTTGTCCAGCTTATGACATACTAGACAGGCTGCGGCCATTGGGCAGGTATCTCCTGATCTTTTCTGCCTGCTCGGGATTGCAAAACCTGGAGGAGAGGTCAGGAATTTGGAGAGCTACGAAGCCTGACTAGTAGATGTGTTGAGCTCGGCAGCGTACAATTTGGGCAATTCTGTTCCTCACCTCCATGGCAGATGGGAAGGAAGTAAAGATGTTCAGCCCATCATCAAGGCTTCTACGCTTGGGGGCAGGTAGCCGGGCAGCCTTCCAGAAAGGCAAAGAGATAAGCAACAAGGTGGGTTTCACAATCGTCAATAAGACTTGATTTAAATAATGATTTTATGCCTAAACACTCATTCTTGCTGCAAGAAGCAAGCCTTTATTGGCATAGACAACAGTACAACAATAATAAAAAACGGATTAAAAAGCATATACAATGCAGGAAATAAATGTTAAGTGGAAGGAAAACTACTGGCATTTAGTAATTTCCAGGAGAAAGTCTGCCACTATCATACAGAGAGAAGGATCAGGGTTGTCCAACAAGTAGTATAATCTAAATAAATCGGGGAGATGGGGTAAATGTAAAGGAGTGAGATTCACATACTTGGATCTGATTTCCTTGAATCTGAGACAGTGAAGTAATTGGTGGGATCGTTCTTGCTGGTATAATCTTGATATCTACCACCAGATGAAGGTTTTGTTTTTAGAATAATAACTTTTTAGATTGGTTTCACAGTTGTATCAAAAGTTACTGATTTGATTGTAGTAATAGAAATAGATAATTCACCTCGCAATCATTTCACAATTATTTGTCTCCAGATTCATTAAAACCTCGCGTTCTTTGCTGCAAGGTTTGCATTTTGCATGCATTGCCTGCCTTACCCGTAGGGAGAGGAACTTCATTAAAATATTCCCAAACTGGGTCTCTTTTGCGGTCTGCTGCTATTATAGATTTTCTGTTCGTGGGACAGGATAACATGATAACCCTCATACTATACATATGCATAGATCCCAAGACTTGTGGAGTATTCTGTTCAAAAGGTTTCACTTCCATTTTTATTGCTTGCCCCTCCCTCCTCACACTTAGCTCCTTATGCAGATCTATTCCACTCCAAACAGTCTTCTGTTCATTGAACTTCTTCAAACTTAGCATTTAAAAGGTATGGGGTTGATTCTGTGTACATAGATTTTGCAAAGGAACGATGGGATTAAGGTCATTTCCTCAGCGCTGTATGTTTATTTTATTTTTGCTTCGAATAAGGGACAGAGACAAATTCAGTTTTGAGAACTACAAAAACCGAGCATCTGTGATAATGTAGATGGGAAAATTGCCCAAAATAACCTTACTGAAACCTCTGGAAGAGCACGACATTGTGAATGGATTAATGGAATTTATTTATCCCCCAAAATGTAATTATTGCATGAATATGCAGCCTCATGCTACATTATTAAAAACCAACCCTTATTTTATGCTGAATAACCTTTGGACTATTACGTATCTTAAAGAGAAAACTATTTAAACTATTTTTAGGCAGATTTTGTTTGCCTCAAAAAGCATTTTTTAAAAAAATCATTGATTTTTATCCGTCTTGATGATTTTTATCCTTGCTTTTGTCTGAGCCTGAGAGCCTTCCTGCACAGAGGACAGCCAGAGGCAGGGATAGTTCCAAGTTTTGAGCAGAGTTGTCAGAGGCCCCTGTTGCCTTCACGGCCCAACAACGGGATGTCGTAGAAAGGCCCTCAGGCACCAACAGACAGTCTGGACACCGTTCTTAGCGGGTTCAGTCGTTTAATGAGTGCACAGAGCCTGGAACCAAGGCCAGGAACAGTGATCTGCAAACTGAACCACAACCGTACTGCCACAACTGTACTGCTCCGCTGCAACCTCTCTGTTAGTCAGCCTCCCATTCTCTAGTGCAGGGGTCTGCAACCTATGACACTCCAGATGTTCATGGACTAAAATTCCCAACAGACTCTGCCAATTGACCATACTGGCAGGGGCTGGTGGGAATTGTAGTCCATGTACATCTGGAGAGCCTCAGGTTGCAGACCCCTGCTCTAGTTCAATAACCTCTTGCGGCTGGGTAACTATAGTCTGGCTCCTGCAAAGACTTAGCATCCAATTCAGCTCACCCCATAGAAGAGAGAAGAGTTTGGATTTATATCCCCCCTTTCTCTCCTGTAAGGAGACTCAAAGGGGCTGACAATCTCCTTGCCCTTCCCCCCTCACAACAAACACCCTGTGAGGTGGGTGGGGCTGAGAGAGCTCCGAGAAGCTGTGACTAGCCCAAGGTCACCCAGCTGGCGTGTGTGGGAGTGCACAGGCTAATCTGAATTCCCCAGATAAGCCTCCACAGCTCAAGCGGCAGAGCTGGGAATCAAACCCAGTTCCTCCAGATTAGATACACGAGCTCTTAACCTCCTACGCCACTGCTGCTCAGTGGTGGCGAACCTATGGCACTCCAATTGGCCATGCTGAAAGGGGCTGATGGGAATTGTAGTTCATGAACATCTGGAGTGCCATAGGTTCGCCACCACAGCCATAGCTGCTAACCTGCTGCTGTGTCTCCTTTGCGCGCAGCCTCCACCTGCGTTTCTCCTGTGGCTCTGGAGACGGGGAGCGGGGAGGGGGTGACGGAGCTGTCAGGGTCCCCACTGGCTTAGTATCAAGAGCAGTGGTTCTCAACCTGGGGGTCGCGACCCCTTTGGGGGTCGAACGACCCTTTCACAGGGGTCGCCTAAGACTGCATCAGTATTCTCCATCAGTAAAATGGATAAATGTTAGGGTTGAGGGTCACCACAACATGAGGAACTGTATTAAAAGGGTTGCAGCATTAGGAAGGTTGAGAGCCACTGATCAAGAGGCTGAAGAGTGTCAGAGATGGACCCTGGCTGAGGAATCTCAGAGCTCGGACCTGGCTGTTAATCCCCGCCTGAATGTTGCACCTGAGCCTCTGGACCTGGTCCTGCAGGAACTACTGACTGCTCAGGCTCTGCACTTACAGGTAGTGCCTGGGAATCTGGTACGAAAACTATCCCCTCCTCTGCATCTGAGTCTTCGTCCCAGATGTCCCCAGCCAGACCAAACTGAACCATAACACGGGACCCGAATGCACACCTCCCTGATTAGAGGGGAGAGGTAAATGTCCTGCCACACTGCCCTAGTTCCTTTCAGGAGGGCCCTAACCAGTATATAGTGTAGCGGTTAGGAGCAGCAGACTCTAATCTGGAGAACAGGGTTTGTTTCCCCGCTCCTCCACCTGGCAGAGGCTGATCTGGCGACCCAGATGTGTTTCCGCACTCCTACATTCCTGCTGGGTGACCTTGGGCCAGTCACAGCCCTCTCAGAACTCTCTCAGCCCCGCCAGCCTCACAAGGTGTCTGTTGTGGGGAGGAGAAGGAAAGGCAATTTTAAGCCACTCGGAGACTCCTTAAAGGTAGCAGGTTAGAAAAACCAACTCTTTTTCTCCTTCCCTTCTAATGGGAGAACTTCCCACTGGAAGCCCTCCAGCATCTCTGCGGCCACGCTGCCAGCAAAGGCGGCCGGTCACACATCCGTTCGGCTTGCTGACGGGGATGCTTTATAAATTATCCTCGTCTTTCTCCTGCTCTGATTCCATTTCCGCCAAAGTTGGCCTGCTTTCTTTCAGAGAGCATTCCCCGGTGGGCCGGTGGGGGCCAGAAGCCGCGCTCTAGCTTGTACGGCTACCGCTCGCTGGCTTCGCGTGTCTGCAGCTCCAGGAACACGCCAGTTTATAATGGTTGTCAAGGCATCGGGCCAAGTTTACTTTGTGGAGGCCCTCAAGAGACCGCGGCCGACTGGCAGAGACCGTATGCCTGAGTCTGAGAGATGGAAAGGGCCAATTATGCCCTCTTTACAGAGGCACGATTGTTGCCTTCTCCCCACTGCCTGGGGTGTGTGTGTGTTTGCTCCAGTTGTAGGTGTAGTTTTGCCCTCTTGATATTCTGCAATGCAATTTGCCCTCTTGATATTCTGCAATCTCTCTCTCTCTCTCTCTCTCTCTCTCTCTCTCTCTCTCTCTCTCTCTCTCTCTCACACACACACACACACACACACACACACACACACACACACACGGTGCTGTGCCTCAGTTGCTACTGTAGAAAAGGAGCCAGTGGAAAGAATTCAATTTTTATTTGCTCGTGCCCCCATCCCAAACCTGCAGGCTGTGTGGGAACGTAGCAGGGTGGTGGTGGTACGGGGACTTTTTGGCTCATACTTTAGACCAGAGGTGGCGAACCTATGGCACGGGTGCCAGAGGTGGCACTCAGAGCCCTCTCTGTGGGCACGTGCCCCCCCTCACATCTAGGCTGGCCTGGGATGTGGGGCTCGATTATTGTATTAAATCTAAGACCCTGGATTTTTGGGGAAGCCCAGTGTAGGTAACCTGTTAAGCACTGTTGGTACTGATTTTCATCTTGAGAAGAACTAAAGCGCGATCCTTTACCTGGGAGTAAGCTCGGTTGCTGGCAATGGGGCTTGCTTCTGTGCAAGGCTCCTCTGATGCGTGTGATTCACCCATTGGAAGAGTTGCACGGTTGCTTCAAAGCAAAGCCACCGACTATCACCAACCTTACTCCTGAGTAATGCACGCCTCGGAGCCAACTGTTTTTTCTAAACTAAAACCTCAGTATTCAGGTTAAATTGCCGTGTTGGCACTTTGCGATAAATAAGTGGGTTTTGGGGTTGCAATTTGGGCACTCGGTCTCGAAAAGGTTCGCCACCACGGCTTTAGACCCTACTTGTAGTTGTATCTCTCAGCCAGTGTGGTGTAGTGGTTAAGAGCAGGTGGATTCTAATCTGGAGAACCAGGTTTGATTCCCCACTCCTCCAGCTGGGTGGCAGAGGCTTATCTGGTGAACCAGATGTGTTTCCACACTTGTACATTCCTGCTTGGGCTAGTCACAGTTCTCTCGGAACTCTCTCAGCCCCACCTACCTCACAAGGTGTCTGTTGTGGGGGGGGGGCGAAGGAAGGGAAAGGAGCTTGTAAGCCACCTTGAGTCTCCTTACAGGAGAGAAAGGTGGGGTATAAATCCAAATTCCTCCTCTTCTTCTGACACTACATTTCCAATAAATCAATTTCTTCCTGCCAGCTTTTTTCATTGTCTGCACCCTGGGGGCCATGCTGGCAGGGGCTGATGGGAATTGTTGTCCATGAACATCTGGAGAGCCGCAGGTTGCAGACTCCTGCCCCAGCTGAATATTGTTTCATGATACTGTGTTCTTAGTCCTGGTCTAAATAGCCCAGGCTAGCCAGATCCTTCAGATCTGGGAAACTAAGCAGTGTGTCATCCCTGGTCAATATTTGGATGGAAGACCCCCCCCCCCCCAAGGAATACCAGAGTCACAACGGGGAGGAAAGCGAAGGCAGATCTCCTCTGCGTGTCTCTTGGCGTAAAAACCCTAGAGGGTCGCCATAAGACAGCTGTGATTTGACAGCAGAAAAGGGAATAAAAGGATGTTGACTAAAGCATGAGCCGCATTACATTATGATCCTACTTTGAGATAGCCAGCATGGTGTAGTGGCTAAGAGTAGCAGTGGCGTAGGAGGTTAAGAGCTCGTGTATCTAATCTGGAGGAACCGGGTTTGATCCCCAGCTCTGCCGCCTGAGCTGTGGAGGCTTATCTGGGGAATTCAGATTAGCCTGGGCACTCCCACACACGCCAGCTGGGTGACCTTGGGCTAGTCACAGCTTCTCGGAGCTCTCTCAGCCCCACCTACCCCGCAGGGTGTTTGTTGTGAGGGGGGAAGGGCAAGGAGATTGTAAACCCCTTTGAGTCTCCTGCAGGAGAGAAAGGGAGGACATAAATCCAAACTCCTCCTCCTCCTCCTCCTCCTCCTCCTCCTCTTCTTCTTCTTCTTCTTCTTCTTCTTCTTCTTCTTCTTCTTCTAAGGGCAGTGGACTCTAATCTGGAGAACCAGGTTTGATTCTCCACTTTTCCATATGAGCAGCGGACTCTTATCTGAAGAACCAAGTTTGATTCCTCACTCCTCCAGATGAGTGGTTGACTCTAATCTGGAGAACTGGGTTCGATTCCCCACTCCCCCACATGAGCAGGGAACTCTTATCCGGTGAACTGGATTTCTTTCCCCATTCCTCCACATGAAGCCTGCTGGGTGACCTTGGGCCAGTCACAGTTCTCTTTGAACTGTCTCAGCCCCACCTGCCTCACAAGGTGTCTGTTGTGGGGAGAAAGGAGCTTGTCAGCCACCTTGAGTCTCCTTACAGGAGAGAAAGTTGGGCTATAAATCCAAACTCTGCTAGTTCATCTTCTTTGGCTCTCTCTGCTTTCATTTGTAAGAAGAAAGGATACATTTCTCTATTCTCCTACCCTGTTTCCCCGAATATAAGACATCCCCTGAAAATAAGACATAGTAGAGGTTTTGCTGAAGTGCGAAATATAAGGCATCCCCCAAAAGTAAGACGTAGCAAAGTTTTTGTTTGGAAGCATGCCCAACGAACAGAACACAGAAAAATAAGACATCCCCTGAAAATAAGACATAGCGCATCTTTGGGAGCAAAAATTAATATAAGACACTGTCTTATTTTTGGGGAAACATGGTAGAAATACTTTTTTCACAACACCCGACCATGATGGACCTTAGCTGGAAATGTAATTCTTTTTTTTGCTCGTTAAACAAAGAATCTGAACAAAACGTCACACTGAAGGCGCTGTTCAGCCAGCGATACGTGGCCGGGATTTACAAGGTCAAAAATGCATGTCGGGGTAAATAAACCAGGGAGGACAAAATGGGGGATTCAGCCAATCCAAACTGGCGACCAAAGGGCAGATATTTGGGGGGAACCGTCTCACAGCTGCGAAGCCGACGCTGGAGGAAATCACATTTCCAGGTGGTGATTACAGGGCGCTGCTGCAGCGACCGAGGACACTTTGTGCTGTTCGTAAATTGAATTTATGGACTCTTCTTTCCTTCCTTCCTGCCCTGATCGCAATCGCCTCGCCGTCATCCGTCTGCGCCTCCTTGGCCGCTTCATAATCTCGTGGCTGTGTCTTCCCCTTAGAAAACCCTTCTGGGGCTGCTAATATCGAAGGCTTTCCTACCGGCCTGTATCTCCAGTGAAATCTTTACCTGAAGTTCTCTTGAGGCAGTTGATAAACTAAAGCCTATTATATATATATATACACACACACACACACACACACACACACACATTTTCCCCATCTAAGCAGAGGCAGAGAGATTTGTTGAGGTTGTTAGAGAGGAAAGAGAAGGAGGAGGAGGGGTGGAGGAGGAAGAGGAGGAGAAGGAGAAGAAGAAGAAGAAGAAGAAGAAGAAGAAGAAGAAGAAGAAGAAGAAGAAGAAGAACAACAACAACAACAACAACAACAATCTGGCCGTCCTTTTTCGAGCGGGCATTACGCACACCTAAACCAATATTTGGGGAAGAAATACCTGTTATTTATTTATTGTTATTTTTATTTACTTCATTTGTACTCCCATCTTTCTCCCCAAAGGGAACACAAGGTGACTTACATCATTCTCCTCTCCTCCGTTTTATCCTCACAACAACCCTTTGAGGTAGGTTAGGCTGGTTCAAGGTCACCCACCGAGCTTCCGTGGCAGAGTAGGGAATCTAACTCAGGCCTCCCACATCCCAGTCCGACATTTTTAAGTGCTGCATCAGGGGTGGCCAACCTGTGGTACTCCAGATATTCATGGACTTCAATTCCCATCAGCCCTTGGTCTTGGACTACAATTCCCATCAGCCCCTGGCTAACCAGCCAATTGGCCATGCTGGCAGGGGCTGATGGGAATTGTACTCCATGAACATCTGGAGCACCATAGGTTGGCCACCCCTATGCTGCACCCCACCCGCGTCAGACTCCTAGTCTTTATTTGATAACTGACCTTCATGCTTAGTGGAATGGGCGTCACCACTTTTAAGACTGCAAGTGATGGAGTCAGTCTTTTAGTTAAGAGCCACAGCGGCGTAGTGGTTAAGAGCAGGTGTACTCTAATCTGGAGAACCGGGTTTGATTCCCCGCTCTGTCGCTTGAGCTTTGGAAGCTTATCTGGTGAACCAGATTAGCTTGTGCACTCCAACACTCGCCAGCTGGGTGACCTTGGGCTAGTCACAGCTTCTCGGAGCTCTCTCAGCCCCACCCACCTGACAGGGTGTTTGTTGTGAGGGGGGGGGGGGCGGTAAAGGAGATTGTAAGCCCCTTTGAGTCTCCTTGTAGGAGAGAAAGAGGGGAGTATAAATCCAAACTCTTCTTCTTCCTCTTCTAATGTGAACGGGCGGGTGGGGGGCAATCCTTGCAAATAGAGAATAGAAGGGAGTAACCTAAGCAAGCATTTGTTTCCATCAGAGCTAACTTTTTATTTGCTGGGATTTTTTTTTAAAGAAAAAAGAACACACGGGGGAGCATTCAGAAATGGGGGGGGGGGGCAGGATACGAATGTAATTAAATTAAATTAAAATAAACATTATTGCAGACAGCTTCAAAAAAGTGGATCGGGTTGCTAATTCTCGTGGGCACTTTCGTGCTTCTCTAGTGTTTTGCTGTTCTACGTGAAGCCAGACCGGTCCATAACTTGGCAGACACGTGCAGGGCTGTTTGAAACCAAGGGGAATGCCCGGCAATTAGCAAGTTTTCTGAGCAATTAATCCAAAACGTTGCAGGTGCAGCGTCAAAAACACGTGGCGGAACACACACACACACACACACACACACACACACCCTCCCCCGCTTGCCCGGCTCCATCTTCTCGGTGCCACACTGGGGCCTCCCGGGCGGCGGAAATGACTTCCTTTGCAGTCAAGCAAACTGCAAACGACGGGCATCCACCTGGCTGTCTGAGCTCACCTGGCAGATTCCTGAAGAGAGGAGTCGGGGCTCCGCGGTCTAACTCGCAGCATCTCCCTCCACCCGCACAGTCTCCGAAAAAAGACTATATGCTAATTTATGCAGTGTTTAAATTTGTCAAGTGTCGAATATTCAGCCTCGTAGCAACTGGTGCGACAAAATCTCTAACAAAGAGCCTGAATGCTCAGTGTAGCCCTGATGTGAAAAGAAACCAGGAGTTCCTCAGGCTGTCTCTGTAGATTATGATGTTCCTCCAGAGGCAGGCACAGAAAACCGGAGAGGAGCCCGCCTTTTCCCCACCTCTCTTGTTCATCTCTGCTTTAGGAGCTGATGATGATGACGAAGAGGAAGAATTGAGGCTTGTATCCCATCTTTCTTTCCTGTAAGGAGACTCAAGGTGGCTGACAAGCTCCTTTCACCAGATAAGCCTCTGCCACTCAGGTGGAGGAGTGGGCCTGAAGCTGGGGGGGGGGGGGCAGTGACTCTGAGGCCCTATCTTGGACTTTTTCCGGGGCTGCTTCAAATCCCTGAGACAGCCCCTGGCAGCAGAGCCATAGCGAGGGGGAGTTGCGCCCAGGGCACGTGTGTGCCCTGCTCCCCTGCCATGCCCCCGTCCACCCCTGGCACATCCTGGAACGGCCCTGCACCAGTGCACGCCTGGTACAAGATGCCCCCCAAGCCCCCTGGGCGCTACGCCACTGCCTGGCAGTTAGCACTGAAAGTCCCAATCTGTAACTCGCTGCATTTTTAAAAGGAGGCTGGCTAAAAGGACACAAAGTGACCGTGTAGAAGGCGTTGCTTCCTGGCACACAGGAAGTTAGGAGCAGGGGGTGCTGGGAAGAGCTCTTTGAACACTACTGCCCTTCAATTGCGGTGTTGTGTCTTTTTGCATTCTTGGGGTGTTTGCCTGCCTGTATGGGTGGGTGGGTTGGCTCAGCTCCCTCATCTCTGTCATCTGGGACTCTGTGGCTCTGCAGTCGCCGACTCTCGATCCAGGCTGCACCATTGAATCTGGCTTGTTCCACCCCCCCCCCCCCCCCCCCCCCCCCCCCCTTGCTCTCCCCCCCCCCCTGCCCTCCCCCTCGCGGCCCCCCCCCCCCCCGCCCCCCGCCCCCCCCCCCCTGCCCCTGCCCCCACCCCCCCCGCCCCCCCCCCCCCCCCCCCCCCCCCCCCCCCCCCCCCCCCGTCCCCCCCCACCCCCCCCCCCCCCCCACCCCCCCCCCCCCCCCCCCCCCCCCCCCCCCACCCCCCCCCCCCCCCACCCCCCCCCCCCCCCACCCCCCCCCCCCCCCACCCCCCCCCCCCCCCACCCCCCCCCCCCCCCACCCCCCCCCCCCCCCACCCCCCCCCCCCCCCACCCCCCCCCCCCCCCACCCCCCCCCCCCCCCACCCCCCCCCCCCCCCACCCCCCCCCCCCCCCACCCCCCCCCCCCCCCACCCCCCCCCCCCCCCACCCCCCCCCCCCCCCACCCCCCCCCCCCCCCACCCCCCCCCCCCCCCACCCCCCCCCCCCCCCACCCCCCCCCCCCCCCACCCCCCCCCCCCCCCACCCCCCCCCCCCCCCACCCCCCCCCCCCCCCACCCCCCCCCCCCCCCACCCCCCCCCCCCCCCACCCCCCCCCCCCCCCACCCCCCCCCCCCCCCACCCCCCCCCCCCCCCACCCCCCCCCCCCCCCACCCCCCCCCCCCCCCACCCCCCCCCCCCCCCACCCCCCCCCCCCCCCACCCCCCCCCCCCCCCACCCCCCCCCCCCCCCACCCCCCCCCCCCCCCACCCCCCCCCCCCCCCACCCCCCCCCCCCCCCACCCCCCCCCCCCCCCACCCCCCCCCCCCCCCACCCCCCCCCCCCCCCACCCCCCCCCCCCCCCACCCCCCCCCCCCCCCACCCCCCCCCCCCCCCACCCCCCCCCCCCCCCACCCCCCCCCCCCCCCACCCCCCCCCCCCCCCACCCCCCCCCCCCCCCACCCCCCCCCCCCCCCACCCCCCCCCCCCCCCACCCCCCCCCCCCCCCACCCCCCCCCCCCCCCACCCCCCCCCCCCCCCACCCCCCCCCCCCCCCACCCCCCCCCCCCCCCACCCCCCCCCCCCCCCACCCCCCCCCCCCCCCACCCCCCCCCCCCCCCACCCCCCCCCCCCCCCACCCCCCCCCCCCCCCACCCCCCCCCCCCCCCACCCCCCCCCCCCCCCACCCCCCCCCCCCCCCACCCCCCCCCCCCCCCACCCCCCCCCCCCCCCACCCCCCCCCCCCCCCACCCCCCCCCCCCCCCACCCCCCCCCCCCCCCACCCCCCCCCCCCCCCACCCCCCCCCCCCCCCACCCCCCCCCCCCCCCACCCCCCCCCCCCCCCACCCCCCCCCCCCCCCACCCCCCCCCCCCCCCACCCCCCCCCCCCCCCACCCCCCCCCCCCCCCACCCCCCCCCCCCCCCACCCCCCCCCCCCCCCACCCCCCCCCCCCCCCACCCCCCCCCCCCCCCACCCCCCCCCCCCCCCACCCCCCCCCCCCCCCACCCCCCCCCCCCCCCACCCCCCCCCCCCCCCACCCCCCCCCCCCCCCACCCCCCCCCCCCCCCACCCCCCCCCCCCCCCACCCCCCCCCCCCCCCACCCCCCCCCCCCCCCACCCCCCCCCCCCCCCACCCCCCCCCCCCCCCACCCCCCCCCCCCCCCACCCCCCCCCCCCCCCACCCCCCCCCCCCCCCACCCCCCCCCCCCCCCACCCCCCCCCCCCCCCACCCCCCCCCCCCCCCACCCCCCCCCCCCCCCACCCCCCCCCCCCCCCACCCCCCCCCCCCCCCACCCCCCCCCCCCCCCACCCCCCCCCCCCCCCACCCCCCCCCCCCCCCACCCCCCCCCCCCCCCACCCCCCCCCCCCCCCACCCCCCCCCCCCCCCACCCCCCCCCCCCCCCACCCCCCCCCCCCCCCACCCCCCCCCCCCCCCACCCCCCCCCCCCCCCACCCCCCCCCCCCCCCACCCCCCCCCCCCCCCACCCCCCCCCCCCCCCACCCCCCCCCCCCCCCACCCCCCCCCCCCCCCACCCCCCCCCCCCCCCACCCCCCCCCCCCCCCACCCCCCCCCCCCCCCACCCCCCCCCCCCCCCACCCCCCCCCCCCCCCACCCCCCCCCCCCCCCACCCCCCCCCCCCCCCACCCCCCCCCCCCCCCACCCCCCCCCCCCCCCACCCCCCCCCCCCCCCACCCCCCCCCCCCCCCACCCCCCCCCCCCCCCACCCCCCCCCCCCCCCACCCCCCCCCCCCCCCACCCCCCCCCCCCCCCACCCCCCCCCCCCCCCACCCCCCCCCCCCCCCACCCCCCCCCCCCCCCACCCCCCCCCCCCCCCACCCCCCCCCCCCCCCACCCCCCCCCCCCCCCACCCCCCCCCCCCCCCACCCCCCCCCCCCCCCACCCCCCCCCCCCCCCACCCCCCCCCCCCCCCACCCCCCCCCCCCCCCACCCCCCCCCCCCCCCACCCCCCCCCCCCCCCACCCCCCCCCCCCCCCACCCCCCCCCCCCCCCACCCCCCCCCCCCCCCACCCCCCCCCCCCCCCACCCCCCCCCCCCCCCACCCCCCCCCCCCCCCACCCCCCCCCCCCCCCACCCCCCCCCCCCCCCACCCCCCCCCCCCCCCACCCCCCCCCCCCCCCACCCCCCCCCCCCCCCACCCCCCCCCCCCCCCACCCCCCCCCCCCCCCACCCCCCCCCCCCCCCACCCCCCCCCCCCCCCACCCCCCCCCCCCCCCACCCCCCCCCCCCCCCACCCCCCCCCCCCCCCACCCCCCCCCCCCCCCACCCCCCCCCCCCCCCACCCCCCCCCCCCCCCACCCCCCCCCCCCCCCACCCCCCCCCCCCCCCACCCCCCCCCCCCCCCACCCCCCCCCCCCCCCACCCCCCCCCCCCCCCACCCCCCCCCCCCCCCACCCCCCCCCCCCCCCACCCCCCCCCCCCCCCACCCCCCCCCCCCCCCACCCCCCCCCCCCCCCACCCCCCCCCCCCCCCACCCCCCCCCCCCCCCACCCCCCCCCCCCCCCACCCCCCCCCCCCCCCACCCCCCCCCCCCCCCACCCCCCCCCCCCCCCACCCCCCCCCCCCCCCACCCCCCCCCCCCCCCACCCCCCCCCCCCCCCACCCCCCCCCCCCCCCACCCCCCCCCCCCCCCACCCCCCCCCCCCCCCACCCCCCCCCCCCCCCACCCCCCCCCCCCCCCACCCCCCCCCCCCCCCACCCCCCCCCCCCCCCACCCCCCCCCCCCCCCACCCCCCCCCCCCCCCACCCCCCCCCCCCCCCACCCCCCCCCCCCCCCACCCCCCCCCCCCCCCACCCCCCCCCCCCCCCACCCCCCCCCCCCCCCACCCCCCCCCCCCCCCACCCCCCCCCCCCCCCACCCCCCCCCCCCCCCACCCCCCCCCCCCCCCACCCCCCCCCCCCCCCACCCCCCCCCCCCCCCACCCCCCCCCCCCCCCACCCCCCCCCCCCCCCACCCCCCCCCCCCCCCACCCCCCCCCCCCCCCACCCCCCCCCCCCCCCACCCCCCCCCCCCCCCACCCCCCCCCCCCCCCACCCCCCCCCCCCCCCACCCCCCCCCCCCCCCACCCCCCCCCCCCCCCACCCCCCCCCCCCCCCACCCCCCCCCCCCCCCACCCCCCCCCCCCCCCACCCCCCCCCCCCCCCACCCCCCCCCCCCCCCACCCCCCCCCCCCCCCACCCCCCCCCCCCCCCACCCCCCCCCCCCCCCACCCCCCCCCCCCCCCACCCCCCCCCCCCCCCACCCCCCCCCCCCCCCACCCCCCCCCCCCCCCACCCCCCCCCCCCCCCACCCCCCCCCCCCCCCACCCCCCCCCCCCCCCACCCCCCCCCCCCCCCACCCCCCCCCCCCCCCACCCCCCCCCCCCCCCACCCCCCCCCCCCCCCACCCCCCCCCCCCCCCACCCCCCCCCCCCCCCACCCCCCCCCCCCCCCACCCCCCCCCCCCCCCACCCCCCCCCCCCCCCACCCCCCCCCCCCCCCACCCCCCCCCCCCCCCACCCCCCCCCCCCCCCACCCCCCCCCCCCCCCACCCCCCCCCCCCCCCACCCCCCCCCCCCCCCACCCCCCCCCCCCCCCACCCCCCCCCCCCCCCACCCCCCCCCCCCCCCACCCCCCCCCCCCCCCACCCCCCCCCCCCCCCACCCCCCCCCCCCCCCACCCCCCCCCCCCCCCACCCCCCCCCCCCCCCACCCCCCCCCCCCCCCACCCCCCCCCCCCCCCACCCCCCCCCCCCCCCACCCCCCCCCCCCCCCACCCCCCCCCCCCCCCACCCCCCCCCCCCCCCACCCCCCCCCCCCCCCACCCCCCCCCCCCCCCACCCCCCCCCCCCCCCACCCCCCCCCCCCCCCACCCCCCCCCCCCCCCACCCCCCCCCCCCCCCACCCCCCCCCCCCCCCACCCCCCCCCCCCCCCACCCCCCCCCCCCCCCACCCCCCCCCCCCCCCACCCCCCCCCCCCCCCACCCCCCCCCCCCCCCACCCCCCCCCCCCCCCACCCCCCCCCCCCCCCACCCCCCCCCCCCCCCACCCCCCCCCCCCCCCACCCCCCCCCCCCCCCACCCCCCCCCCCCCCCACCCCCCCCCCCCCCCACCCCCCCCCCCCCCCACCCCCCCCCCCCCCCACCCCCCCCCCCCCCCACCCCCCCCCCCCCCCACCCCCCCCCCCCCCCACCCCCCCCCCCCCCCACCCCCCCCCCCCCCCACCCCCCCCCCCCCCCACCCCCCCCCCCCCCCACCCCCCCCCCCCCCCACCCCCCCCCCCCCCCACCCCCCCCCCCCCCCACCCCCCCCCCCCCCCACCCCCCCCCCCCCCCACCCCCCCCCCCCCCCACCCCCCCCCCCCCCCACCCCCCCCCCCCCCCACCCCCCCCCCCCCCCACCCCCCCCCCCCCCCACCCCCCCCCCCCCCCACCCCCCCCCCCCCCCACCCCCCCCCCCCCCCACCCCCCCCCCCCCCCACCCCCCCCCCCCCCCACCCCCCCCCCCCCCCACCCCCCCCCCCCCCCACCCCCCCCCCCCCCCACCCCCCCCCCCCCCCACCCCCCCCCCCCCCCACCCCCCCCCCCCCCCACCCCCCCCCCCCCCCACCCCCCCCCCCCCCCACCCCCCCCCCCCCCCACCCCCCCCCCCCCCCACCCCCCCCCCCCCCCACCCCCCCCCCCCCCCACCCCCCCCCCCCCCCACCCCCCCCCCCCCCCACCCCCCCCCCCCCCCACCCCCCCCCCCCCCCACCCCCCCCCCCCCCCACCCCCCCCCCCCCCCACCCCCCCCCCCCCCCACCCCCCCCCCCCCCCACCCCCCCCCCCCCCCACCCCCCCCCCCCCCCACCCCCCCCCCCCCCCACCCCCCCCCCCCCCCACCCCCCCCCCCCCCCACCCCCCCCCCCCCCCACCCCCCCCCCCCCCCACCCCCCCCCCCCCCCACCCCCCCCCCCCCCCACCCCCCCCCCCCCCCACCCCCCCCCCCCCCCACCCCCCCCCCCCCCCACCCCCCCCCCCCCCCACCCCCCCCCCCCCCCACCCCCCCCCCCCCCCACCCCCCCCCCCCCCCACCCCCCCCCCCCCCCACCCCCCCCCCCCCCCACCCCCCCCCCCCCCCACCCCCCCCCCCCCCCACCCCCCCCCCCCCCCACCCCCCCCCCCCCCCACCCCCCCCCCCCCCCACCCCCCCCCCCCCCCACCCCCCCCCCCCCCCACCCCCCCCCCCCCCCACCCCCCCCCCCCCCCACCCCCCCCCCCCCCCACCCCCCCCCCCCCCCACCCCCCCCCCCCCCCACCCCCCCCCCCCCCCACCCCCCCCCCCCCCCACCCCCCCCCCCCCCCACCCCCCCCCCCCCCCACCCCCCCCCCCCCCCACCCCCCCCCCCCCCCACCCCCCCCCCCCCCCACCCCCCCCCCCCCCCACCCCCCCCCCCCCCCACCCCCCCCCCCCCCCACCCCCCCCCCCCCCCACCCCCCCCCCCCCCCACCCCCCCCCCCCCCCACCCCCCCCCCCCCCCACCCCCCCCCCCCCCCACCCCCCCCCCCCCCCACCCCCCCCCCCCCCCACCCCCCCCCCCCCCCACCCCCCCCCCCCCCCACCCCCCCCCCCCCCCACCCCCCCCCCCCCCCACCCCCCCCCCCCCCCACCCCCCCCCCCCCCCACCCCCCCCCCCCCCCACCCCCCCCCCCCCCCACCCCCCCCCCCCCCCACCCCCCCCCCCCCCCACCCCCCCCCCCCCCCACCCCCCCCCCCCCCCACCCCCCCCCCCCCCCACCCCCCCCCCCCCCCACCCCCCCCCCCCCCCACCCCCCCCCCCCCCCACCCCCCCCCCCCCCCACCCCCCCCCCCCCCCACCCCCCCCCCCCCCCACCCCCCCCCCCCCCCACCCCCCCCCCCCCCCACCCCCCCCCCCCCCCACCCCCCCCCCCCCCCACCCCCCCCCCCCCCCACCCCCCCCCCCCCCCACCCCCCCCCCCCCCCACCCCCCCCCCCCCCCACCCCCCCCCCCCCCCACCCCCCCCCCCCCCCACCCCCCCCCCCCCCCACCCCCCCCCCCCCCCACCCCCCCCCCCCCCCACCCCCCCCCCCCCCCACCCCCCCCCCCCCCCACCCCCCCCCCCCCCCACCCCCCCCCCCCCCCACCCCCCCCCCCCCCCACCCCCCCCCCCCCCCACCCCCCCCCCCCCCCACCCCCCCCCCCCCCCACCCCCCCCCCCCCCCACCCCCCCCCCCCCCCACCCCCCCCCCCCCCCACCCCCCCCCCCCCCCACCCCCCCCCCCCCCCACCCCCCCCCCCCCCCACCCCCCCCCCCCCCCACCCCCCCCCCCCCCCACCCCCCCCCCCCCCCACCCCCCCCCCCCCCCACCCCCCCCCCCCCCCACCCCCCCCCCCCCCCACCCCCCCCCCCCCCCACCCCCCCCCCCCCCCACCCCCCCCCCCCCCCACCCCCCCCCCCCCCCACCCCCCCCCCCCCCCACCCCCCCCCCCCCCCACCCCCCCCCCCCCCCACCCCCCCCCCCCCCCACCCCCCCCCCCCCCCACCCCCCCCCCCCCCCACCCCCCCCCCCCCCCACCCCCCCCCCCCCCCACCCCCCCCCCCCCCCACCCCCCCCCCCCCCCACCCCCCCCCCCCCCCACCCCCCCCCCCCCCCACCCCCCCCCCCCCCCACCCCCCCCCCCCCCCACCCCCCCCCCCCCCCACCCCCCCCCCCCCCCACCCCCCCCCCCCCCCACCCCCCCCCCCCCCCACCCCCCCCCCCCCCCACCCCCCCCCCCCCCCACCCCCCCCCCCCCCCACCCCCCCCCCCCCCCACCCCCCCCCCCCCCCACCCCCCCCCCCCCCCACCCCCCCCCCCCCCCACCCCCCCCCCCCCCCACCCCCCCCCCCCCCCACCCCCCCCCCCCCCCACCCCCCCCCCCCCCCACCCCCCCCCCCCCCCACCCCCCCCCCCCCCCACCCCCCCCCCCCCCCACCCCCCCCCCCCCCCACCCCCCCCCCCCCCCACCCCCCCCCCCCCCCACCCCCCCCCCCCCCCACCCCCCCCCCCCCCCACCCCCCCCCCCCCCCACCCCCCCCCCCCCCCACCCCCCCCCCCCCCCACCCCCCCCCCCCCCCACCCCCCCCCCCCCCCACCCCCCCCCCCCCCCACCCCCCCCCCCCCCCACCCCCCCCCCCCCCCACCCCCCCCCCCCCCCACCCCCCCCCCCCCCCACCCCCCCCCCCCCCCACCCCCCCCCCCCCCCACCCCCCCCCCCCCCCACCCCCCCCCCCCCCCACCCCCCCCCCCCCCCACCCCCCCCCCCCCCCACCCCCCCCCCCCCCCACCCCCCCCCCCCCCCACCCCCCCCCCCCCCCACCCCCCCCCCCCCCCACCCCCCCCCCCCCCCACCCCCCCCCCCCCCCACCCCCCCCCCCCCCCACCCCCCCCCCCCCCCACCCCCCCCCCCCCCCACCCCCCCCCCCCCCCACCCCCCCCCCCCCCCACCCCCCCCCCCCCCCACCCCCCCCCCCCCCCACCCCCCCCCCCCCCCACCCCCCCCCCCCCCCACCCCCCCCCCCCCCCACCCCCCCCCCCCCCCACCCCCCCCCCCCCCCACCCCCCCCCCCCCCCACCCCCCCCCCCCCCCACCCCCCCCCCCCCCCACCCCCCCCCCCCCCCACCCCCCCCCCCCCCCACCCCCCCCCCCCCCCACCCCCCCCCCCCCCCACCCCCCCCCCCCCCCACCCCCCCCCCCCCCCACCCCCCCCCCCCCCCACCCCCCCCCCCCCCCACCCCCCCCCCCCCCCACCCCCCCCCCCCCCCACCCCCCCCCCCCCCCACCCCCCCCCCCCCCCACCCCCCCCCCCCCCCACCCCCCCCCCCCCCCACCCCCCCCCCCCCCCACCCCCCCCCCCCCCCACCCCCCCCCCCCCCCACCCCCCCCCCCCCCCACCCCCCCCCCCCCCCACCCCCCCCCCCCCCCACCCCCCCCCCCCCCCACCCCCCCCCCCCCCCACCCCCCCCCCCCCCCACCCCCCCCCCCCCCCACCCCCCCCCCCCCCCACCCCCCCCCCCCCCCACCCCCCCCCCCCCCCACCCCCCCCCCCCCCCACCCCCCCCCCCCCCCACCCCCCCCCCCCCCCACCCCCCCCCCCCCCCACCCCCCCCCCCCCCCACCCCCCCCCCCCCCCACCCCCCCCCCCCCCCACCCCCCCCCCCCCCCACCCCCCCCCCCCCCCACCCCCCCCCCCCCCCACCCCCCCCCCCCCCCACCCCCCCCCCCCCCCACCCCCCCCCCCCCCCACCCCCCCCCCCCCCCACCCCCCCCCCCCCCCACCCCCCCCCCCCCCCACCCCCCCCCCCCCCCACCCCCCCCCCCCCCCACCCCCCCCCCCCCCCACCCCCCCCCCCCCCCACCCCCCCCCCCCCCCACCCCCCCCCCCCCCCACCCCCCCCCCCCCCCACCCCCCCCCCCCCCCACCCCCCCCCCCCCCCACCCCCCCCCCCCCCCACCCCCCCCCCCCCCCACCCCCCCCCCCCCCCACCCCCCCCCCCCCCCACCCCCCCCCCCCCCCACCCCCCCCCCCCCCCACCCCCCCCCCCCCCCACCCCCCCCCCCCCCCACCCCCCCCCCCCCCCACCCCCCCCCCCCCCCACCCCCCCCCCCCCCCACCCCCCCCCCCCCCCACCCCCCCCCCCCCCCACCCCCCCCCCCCCCCACCCCCCCCCCCCCCCACCCCCCCCCCCCCCCACCCCCCCCCCCCCCCACCCCCCCCCCCCCCCACCCCCCCCCCCCCCCACCCCCCCCCCCCCCCACCCCCCCCCCCCCCCACCCCCCCCCCCCCCCACCCCCCCCCCCCCCCACCCCCCCCCCCCCCCACCCCCCCCCCCCCCCACCCCCCCCCCCCCCCACCCCCCCCCCCCCCCACCCCCCCCCCCCCCCACCCCCCCCCCCCCCCACCCCCCCCCCCCCCCACCCCCCCCCCCCCCCACCCCCCCCCCCCCCCACCCCCCCCCCCCCCCACCCCCCCCCCCCCCCACCCCCCCCCCCCCCCACCCCCCCCCCCCCCCACCCCCCCCCCCCCCCACCCCCCCCCCCCCCCACCCCCCCCCCCCCCCACCCCCCCCCCCCCCCACCCCCCCCCCCCCCCACCCCCCCCCCCCCCCACCCCCCCCCCCCCCCACCCCCCCCCCCCCCCACCCCCCCCCCCCCCCACCCCCCCCCCCCCCCACCCCCCCCCCCCCCCACCCCCCCCCCCCCCCACCCCCCCCCCCCCCCACCCCCCCCCCCCCCCACCCCCCCCCCCCCCCACCCCCCCCCCCCCCCACCCCCCCCCCCCCCCACCCCCCCCCCCCCCCACCCCCCCCCCCCCCCACCCCCCCCCCCCCCCACCCCCCCCCCCCCCCACCCCCCCCCCCCCCCACCCCCCCCCCCCCCCACCCCCCCCCCCCCCCACCCCCCCCCCCCCCCACCCCCCCCCCCCCCCACCCCCCCCCCCCCCCACCCCCCCCCCCCCCCACCCCCCCCCCCCCCCACCCCCCCCCCCCCCCACCCCCCCCCCCCCCCACCCCCCCCCCCCCCCACCCCCCCCCCCCCCCACCCCCCCCCCCCCCCACCCCCCCCCCCCCCCACCCCCCCCCCCCCCCACCCCCCCCCCCCCCCACCCCCCCCCCCCCCCACCCCCCCCCCCCCCCACCCCCCCCCCCCCCCACCCCCCCCCCCCCCCACCCCCCCCCCCCCCCACCCCCCCCCCCCCCCACCCCCCCCCCCCCCCACCCCCCCCCCCCCCCACCCCCCCCCCCCCCCACCCCCCCCCCCCCCCACCCCCCCCCCCCCCCACCCCCCCCCCCCCCCACCCCCCCCCCCCCCCACCCCCCCCCCCCCCCACCCCCCCCCCCCCCCACCCCCCCCCCCCCCCACCCCCCCCCCCCCCCACCCCCCCCCCCCCCCACCCCCCCCCCCCCCCACCCCCCCCCCCCCCCACCCCCCCCCCCCCCCACCCCCCCCCCCCCCCACCCCCCCCCCCCCCCACCCCCCCCCCCCCCCACCCCCCCCCCCCCCCACCCCCCCCCCCCCCCACCCCCCCCCCCCCCCACCCCCCCCCCCCCCCACCCCCCCCCCCCCCCACCCCCCCCCCCCCCCACCCCCCCCCCCCCCCACCCCCCCCCCCCCCCACCCCCCCCCCCCCCCACCCCCCCCCCCCCCCACCCCCCCCCCCCCCCACCCCCCCCCCCCCCCACCCCCCCCCCCCCCCACCCCCCCCCCCCCCCACCCCCCCCCCCCCCCACCCCCCCCCCCCCCCACCCCCCCCCCCCCCCACCCCCCCCCCCCCCCACCCCCCCCCCCCCCCACCCCCCCCCCCCCCCACCCCCCCCCCCCCCCACCCCCCCCCCCCCCCACCCCCCCCCCCCCCCACCCCCCCCCCCCCCCACCCCCCCCCCCCCCCACCCCCCCCCCCCCCCACCCCCCCCCCCCCCCACCCCCCCCCCCCCCCACCCCCCCCCCCCCCCACCCCCCCCCCCCCCCACCCCCCCCCCCCCCCACCCCCCCCCCCCCCCACCCCCCCCCCCCCCCACCCCCCCCCCCCCCCACCCCCCCCCCCCCCCACCCCCCCCCCCCCCCACCCCCCCCCCCCCCCACCCCCCCCCCCCCCCACCCCCCCCCCCCCCCACCCCCCCCCCCCCCCACCCCCCCCCCCCCCCACCCCCCCCCCCCCCCACCCCCCCCCCCCCCCACCCCCCCCCCCCCCCACCCCCCCCCCCCCCCACCCCCCCCCCCCCCCACCCCCCCCCCCCCCCACCCCCCCCCCCCCCCACCCCCCCCCCCCCCCACCCCCCCCCCCCCCCACCCCCCCCCCCCCCCACCCCCCCCCCCCCCCACCCCCCCCCCCCCCCACCCCCCCCCCCCCCCACCCCCCCCCCCCCCCACCCCCCCCCCCCCCCACCCCCCCCCCCCCCCACCCCCCCCCCCCCCCACCCCCCCCCCCCCCCACCCCCCCCCCCCCCCACCCCCCCCCCCCCCCACCCCCCCCCCCCCCCACCCCCCCCCCCCCCCACCCCCCCCCCCCCCCACCCCCCCCCCCCCCCACCCCCCCCCCCCCCCACCCCCCCCCCCCCCCACCCCCCCCCCCCCCCACCCCCCCCCCCCCCCACCCCCCCCCCCCCCCACCCCCCCCCCCCCCCACCCCCCCCCCCCCCCACCCCCCCCCCCCCCCACCCCCCCCCCCCCCCACCCCCCCCCCCCCCCACCCCCCCCCCCCCCCACCCCCCCCCCCCCCCACCCCCCCCCCCCCCCACCCCCCCCCCCCCCCACCCCCCCCCCCCCCCACCCCCCCCCCCCCCCACCCCCCCCCCCCCCCACCCCCCCCCCCCCCCACCCCCCCCCCCCCCCACCCCCCCCCCCCCCCACCCCCCCCCCCCCCCACCCCCCCCCCCCCCCACCCCCCCCCCCCCCCACCCCCCCCCCCCCCCACCCCCCCCCCCCCCCACCCCCCCCCCCCCCCACCCCCCCCCCCCCCCACCCCCCCCCCCCCCCACCCCCCCCCCCCCCCACCCCCCCCCCCCCCCACCCCCCCCCCCCCCCACCCCCCCCCCCCCCCACCCCCCCCCCCCCCCACCCCCCCCCCCCCCCACCCCCCCCCCCCCCCACCCCCCCCCCCCCCCACCCCCCCCCCCCCCCACCCCCCCCCCCCCCCACCCCCCCCCCCCCCCACCCCCCCCCCCCCCCACCCCCCCCCCCCCCCACCCCCCCCCCCCCCCACCCCCCCCCCCCCCCACCCCCCCCCCCCCCCACCCCCCCCCCCCCCCACCCCCCCCCCCCCCCACCCCCCCCCCCCCCCACCCCCCCCCCCCCCCACCCCCCCCCCCCCCCACCCCCCCCCCCCCCCACCCCCCCCCCCCCCCACCCCCCCCCCCCCCCACCCCCCCCCCCCCCCACCCCCCCCCCCCCCCACCCCCCCCCCCCCCCACCCCCCCCCCCCCCCACCCCCCCCCCCCCCCACCCCCCCCCCCCCCCACCCCCCCCCCCCCCCACCCCCCCCCCCCCCCACCCCCCCCCCCCCCCACCCCCCCCCCCCCCCACCCCCCCCCCCCCCCACCCCCCCCCCCCCCCACCCCCCCCCCCCCCCACCCCCCCCCCCCCCCACCCCCCCCCCCCCCCACCCCCCCCCCCCCCCACCCCCCCCCCCCCCCACCCCCCCCCCCCCCCACCCCCCCCCCCCCCCACCCCCCCCCCCCCCCACCCCCCCCCCCCCCCACCCCCCCCCCCCCCCACCCCCCCCCCCCCCCACCCCCCCCCCCCCCCACCCCCCCCCCCCCCCACCCCCCCCCCCCCCCACCCCCCCCCCCCCCCACCCCCCCCCCCCCCCACCCCCCCCCCCCCCCACCCCCCCCCCCCCCCACCCCCCCCCCCCCCCACCCCCCCCCCCCCCCACCCCCCCCCCCCCCCACCCCCCCCCCCCCCCACCCCCCCCCCCCCCCACCCCCCCCCCCCCCCACCCCCCCCCCCCCCCACCCCCCCCCCCCCCCACCCCCCCCCCCCCCCACCCCCCCCCCCCCCCACCCCCCCCCCCCCCCACCCCCCCCCCCCCCCACCCCCCCCCCCCCCCACCCCCCCCCCCCCCCACCCCCCCCCCCCCCCACCCCCCCCCCCCCCCACCCCCCCCCCCCCCCACCCCCCCCCCCCCCCACCCCCCCCCCCCCCCACCCCCCCCCCCCCCCACCCCCCCCCCCCCCCACCCCCCCCCCCCCCCACCCCCCCCCCCCCCCACCCCCCCCCCCCCCCACCCCCCCCCCCCCCCACCCCCCCCCCCCCCCACCCCCCCCCCCCCCCACCCCCCCCCCCCCCCACCCCCCCCCCCCCCCACCCCCCCCCCCCCCCACCCCCCCCCCCCCCCACCCCCCCCCCCCCCCACCCCCCCCCCCCCCCACCCCCCCCCCCCCCCACCCCCCCCCCCCCCCACCCCCCCCCCCCCCCACCCCCCCCCCCCCCCACCCCCCCCCCCCCCCACCCCCCCCCCCCCCCACCCCCCCCCCCCCCCACCCCCCCCCCCCCCCACCCCCCCCCCCCCCCACCCCCCCCCCCCCCCACCCCCCCCCCCCCCCACCCCCCCCCCCCCCCACCCCCCCCCCCCCCCACCCCCCCCCCCCCCCACCCCCCCCCCCCCCCACCCCCCCCCCCCCCCACCCCCCCCCCCCCCCACCCCCCCCCCCCCCCACCCCCCCCCCCCCCCACCCCCCCCCCCCCCCACCCCCCCCCCCCCCCACCCCCCCCCCCCCCCACCCCCCCCCCCCCCCACCCCCCCCCCCCCCCACCCCCCCCCCCCCCCACCCCCCCCCCCCCCCACCCCCCCCCCCCCCCACCCCCCCCCCCCCCCACCCCCCCCCCCCCCCACCCCCCCCCCCCCCCACCCCCCCCCCCCCCCACCCCCCCCCCCCCCCACCCCCCCCCCCCCCCACCCCCCCCCCCCCCCACCCCCCCCCCCCCCCACCCCCCCCCCCCCCCACCCCCCCCCCCCCCCACCCCCCCCCCCCCCCACCCCCCCCCCCCCCCACCCCCCCCCCCCCCCACCCCCCCCCCCCCCCACCCCCCCCCCCCCCCACCCCCCCCCCCCCCCACCCCCCCCCCCCCCCACCCCCCCCCCCCCCCACCCCCCCCCCCCCCCACCCCCCCCCCCCCCCACCCCCCCCCCCCCCCACCCCCCCCCCCCCCCACCCCCCCCCCCCCCCACCCCCCCCCCCCCCCACCCCCCCCCCCCCCCACCCCCCCCCCCCCCCACCCCCCCCCCCCCCCACCCCCCCCCCCCCCCACCCCCCCCCCCCCCCACCCCCCCCCCCCCCCACCCCCCCCCCCCCCCACCCCCCCCCCCCCCCACCCCCCCCCCCCCCCACCCCCCCCCCCCCCCACCCCCCCCCCCCCCCACCCCCCCCCCCCCCCACCCCCCCCCCCCCCCACCCCCCCCCCCCCCCACCCCCCCCCCCCCCCACCCCCCCCCCCCCCCACCCCCCCCCCCCCCCACCCCCCCCCCCCCCCACCCCCCCCCCCCCCCACCCCCCCCCCCCCCCACCCCCCCCCCCCCCCACCCCCCCCCCCCCCCACCCCCCCCCCCCCCCACCCCCCCCCCCCCCCACCCCCCCCCCCCCCCACCCCCCCCCCCCCCCACCCCCCCCCCCCCCCACCCCCCCCCCCCCCCACCCCCCCCCCCCCCCACCCCCCCCCCCCCCCACCCCCCCCCCCCCCCACCCCCCCCCCCCCCCACCCCCCCCCCCCCCCACCCCCCCCCCCCCCCACCCCCCCCCCCCCCCACCCCCCCCCCCCCCCACCCCCCCCCCCCCCCACCCCCCCCCCCCCCCACCCCCCCCCCCCCCCACCCCCCCCCCCCCCCACCCCCCCCCCCCCCCACCCCCCCCCCCCCCCACCCCCCCCCCCCCCCACCCCCCCCCCCCCCCACCCCCCCCCCCCCCCACCCCCCCCCCCCCCCACCCCCCCCCCCCCCCACCCCCCCCCCCCCCCACCCCCCCCCCCCCCCACCCCCCCCCCCCCCCACCCCATGGCATGTGTCGGAGTTCACAAGCTAATCTGGTTCACCAGATAAGCCTGCGCAGCTCAAGCGGCAGAGCAGGGAATCAAACTCGGTTCTTTAGATAAGGGCGCACTTGCTCTTAACCACTACGCCGCTCTGGTCCTTTATGGCAAGAAGGATCTTGCCATAAAGCGCGGATACCCCTGGACAACGTTCTCTCCCGTGGCTCTGATATATACCAGAGAACTGTTGGGCATCAAAATATGATTTGTTAGTCTGTGTGTTCAGCACAGCTCCGATTGAAAGAAAAAAACCACCCAGTTCCATTCTTTCTGTAAGGTTATGAATTCGTACTGTCACTTCTCAGACACTTTGGTGGGGAGGACGGTAATGACCTGTCTTCCTCATTTGAACTATACAGGAACAATTCTAAGTTTAGGTTAATTGCTTTCCCTGCAACGACTCCTCGAACAAACCCTGCGAGCGGCCTGCGGCCGGGCTTCCATTATGTTTCATTAGAGCCGGTGAATCATGAGAGCAGTGAGTCATAAGTCACACCAAGTGTGCGCGTGTTCGCTTCCCTCCGTGCTTGGAGGCAGCTGCAAGCCTTGTCTGTTTTCAGTGGCGAATCCCACACAACACAAATATGACGAGCCGGGGAAGGAAAATATCCCGTTCAGGGGAAGAACTTCACCCAGGTCTCTTCCCCAAAACAAGCTCAGCCTGAGAGCCAGCTTGGTTTAGGGCAGGGGTCCCCAAACTTTTTAAACAGGGGGCCAGTTCACTGTCCCTCAGACTGTTGGGAGGGCCGGACTAAAAAAAACGATGAACAAATTCCTATGCACAAATGATTGTAAAATGTTTGATTTCACCTTTCAGCCTTTCTGTCATGGTCTATGTTTAGAACAGTGACCAAAGTATGTAAAGTTCAGGGTGGGCTCCAAATATTGTTGGGGAGGCTGTGGAATACCTTCCCCTGTAAAAAAAAAAAAGCAGAACTTTCCCAATGAAGCATTCCATCTCACCCAGGATCAGGTATCTTCCTGGGTTCTTCCTCCCTAGCAGCCAGCGAGCGATTCGCCAGCCTGGCTGATGCCAATGGGAGTGGGGTGGAACAGAAAGCCTGAGAGCAACACATGGAGTAGCCGAGAGGGAAGGGCGGAGCAGGCGTTGCCACGTGTAAGGTTTCCAACTCTGGGTCAGAAAATGCATGGAGATTTGGGGGTGCCATCATGTAGCTGCAATCAACAGCCGTTGGGGCCGGTTCCTCCTCTCCCTCGAGCCCCCACTGCACATGAATGGAGCCATTGCCGCCATGCCTGGCGGGCCGGATAAATGCCTTCAGGGGGCCACATTTGGCCCCCGGGCCGTAGTTTAGGGACCCCTGGTGTAGTGGTTAAGAGCAGGTGGGTTCTAACCTGGAGAACCGGGTTTGATCCCCAACTCCCCCACCTGAGTGGCAGAGGCTTATCTGGTGAACCAGATGTGTTTCTGCACTCCTGCATTCCTGCTGGGTGACCTTGGGCCAGTCACAGTGCTCTCAGGACTCTCTCAGCACCACCTACCTCACAAGGTGTCTGTTGTGGGGAGAGGAAGGGAAAGGAGTTTGTAAGCCGCCTTGAGTGTCCTTACAGGAGAGAAAGATGGGGTATAAATCCAAACTCCTCCTCCTCCTCCTTCTTCTTCTGATGTGCACCACATCACCCTAGAAAACCCGTAGTCTTTGCAAGTTCTGATGACAATACAAGAGATCACACAGGCAGTGTCCTACCCATGTGGAAACACTAGGAACTTGCGGGGAAAAAAGTCCCTTTAAAAAGAAGAGTGCATATTTTGTCCTCGGGTGATTGTGCAAGGAAAACATTGGGTTCGAATGCTCCCCACATAGAATAATTTTCTTGGCGAGCGAAGATGTTAGGCCAAAGGATTGTAGCATGGACACAATGAGGGAGAGGAAGGGAAAGGAGTTTGCAAGTCTCTTTACAGGAGAGAAAGACAGGGTATACACCCAAACACTTCTTCTTCTTAGCCAACCTTCCTGAGCCAATGCACCTTTCAAAACTGGTGAGGTTTTGTCACGCATCACAGGGCTGGCTGTAGTGGCAAGTAGCTCCTTTCGCTGCCTGACACCTCTCCTCTCGCCCCCCAAATGGGCCACATAAACCAGGTTCCTCGAACGGTAACACTGATGTAGGTTTGCCAGTTCCAGGCTGGGAAACTCCTGGGGATTTGGGGATGGTGGACAGATGACAATACAAGAGATCACACAGGCAGTGTCCTACCCATGTGGAAACACTAGGGGTGGGTGGGTGGGTGGTACAATTCCATGTAGAGTTACCCCTTCAAAGCATCTGTTTCCTCCAGGAGATCTGATCTCTGTAGTCTGGAGATCCCCAGGTCTTCCCCCCCCCCCCCCCCCCGGAGGATGGCATCCGATATGGAAAGGGAGAGTGAGGTATAACATATATAAAGCATCACATACAATGAGTCTGCCTACAGAAGAGAAAGGCAGAGTATAAATCCAAGCTCTTCCTCTCCTTCTAACCCAGGGGTCTGCAACCTGCGGCTCTCCAGATGTTCATGAACTACAAATCCCATCAGCTCCTGCCAACATGGCCAATTGGCCATGCTGACAGGGGCTGATGGGAATTGTAGTCCATGAACATCTGGAGAGCCGCAGGTTGCAGACCCCTGTTCTAACCCAAGGGTCTGCAACCTGTGGCTCTCCAGGTGTTCCTGCAGGCAGGGGCTGATGGGATTTGTAGTCCATGAACATCTGGAGAGCCGCAGGTTGCAGACCCCTGTTCTAACCCAAGGGTCTGCAACCTGTGGCTCTCCCGATGTTCATGCAGGCAGGGGCTGATGGGATTTGTAGTCCACGAACATCTGGAGAGCCACAGGCTGCAGACCCCTGGCCTAACCATTAAGCCGGAGGTAGCTTTTGTTCCACGGCCTGCAGTCCAGGTTTCGCATTCCTTTCTTTCCCAGATGATCAAAGGCTTTCTGAGCCTAATGCATCGCTTCGTGTTGGCCTCTGCGATGTATGGGGAAGGAAATCTTTACCTTTTATATTTTCACAGCGGAACAACGCTCGGGGAGAAAGGGGCTGGGATTTAGTGCCGGGCTCCCGAAAGGTGTTTGCCGCCGAGCGTCGCGGTTGACCTGCCTCCATTTCAGGATGTGGTACAGTATATATTAGTAATATTAAAAAAAGAGAGAGAGACGGAGAGAGTGCACAGCGCCTGTGGAAATGGCACGGCACTATAAAGATTTTATTAGTATGGGTTTGAGGTGGCTGCATTACTCCTGGGCCTCCTTAGGAATGAGTTATGGAGCTCTTCCCCCAAAAAAGGGCCAATAAAATTTTTACGGTGCGGTGGGACTGCCATGCACTCGGGCTTAGGTGGGTCATGGCCTGAGGTTGGTCCCCCCCCCCGCCCAATCTCCGGCCGCATTTTATTCTGAATGTTCAGCCATGCAGGGTTTATGGCAGGGCAAAAACCAAGTCTTTTTGTTCATCTGGCATCATGGTGAAGGTACAGGACAATCCTAACCGCAGCTCATCCCCAGGATACTGGGAAGGAGATTACTATCTCCTTGCTTTAAAATCTAATTTCTCTCAGACCCTTATTAGAATCATAGAATCATAGAGTTGGGAGAGACCACAAGGGCCATCAAGTCCAACTCCGTGCAGTGCAGGAACACACAGTCAAAGCACTCCTGACAGATGGCCGTCCAGCCTCTCTTTAAAAACCTCCAAAGAAGGAGACTCCACCACACTCCAAGGTAGTGCATTTCATTGTCCAACAGCCCTGACCATCAGGAAGTTCTTCTTGATGTTCATTATTATTATTTATTAAATTTAATATACCGCCCCATCTCCGAAGGGCTCTGGGCGGTGTACAACATAAAACCGTATATAAAATCATCCTAATAGGACTTCCATAAATAGAATAAAACAGCAGTTGTGTCCTAAGATGGCATCCCACCTAAACCTAATCCTCCTAGAAGGAGGGGGGAGAGGTAGTGGGTCCTGATGGTATTAGGACCCAAAAGTCCCAATAATGGGTCCCGATGATATTGGGGACCCATGAACTGGGGGGCGGGGGGCACACTCAGCGGCTGGTCTCTCCAAAGGCCCAGTGGAACAACTCAGTCTTACAGGCCCTGAGGAAATCGCCAAGGTCCCGCAGGCCCGGACAGCTGGAGGGAGAGTGTTCCACCAGGCAGGGGCCAGAGCCGTAAAGGCCCTGGCCCGAGTGGAGGCCAGCCGCATAATTGAGGGGCCAGGGATCTCCAGTAAGTTGGCCTCTGCCGAATGCAGAGCAGGGACATATGGGGTAATGCAGTCCCGAAGGTACCAGGGTTCCAGGCCGCGTAAGACCTTAAAGGTCAAAACCCACACCTTGAAGATGATTCGGAATTCAACTGGGAGCCAATGCAGACGGCGCAACACAGGTTGTATATGGTCTCGGAAGGCGCCCCCTGTGAGCAGGCGGGCCGCTGCATGCTGGACCAGTTTCAGTTTCCGAATCAAATGCAAGGGAAGGCCCGCATAGGTGGAATCTCTTTTCTTTCACCTTGAACCCATGACTCCTGGTCCTAGTCTCTGGAGCAGCAGAAAACAAGAATCTCTCTGAGATGCTACTATACAAATATACAGAGAGGACAGTTCTAGAGACCGCCAGCAGAGATTCCCAGAAACAAAGCCGATCCTTTAGATGACTCCACTCTTTTTAAGGGTTGGGGTTGTTTGCCGAAAATAGAAGAATCATAGACAGCCCACCTCCTGTCATGGGGCTGCCAAAATTCTAGGAAGGGGTAGGAGGTGATTTTTCTAACAACAGAAACCTATATGTCCTTATCACCGTACCCAGATCACGCTTTAAGGTCTACGAACTGTTGCATCAGAAACTTTAGAAGAATACTCAAATGTTACTGATCAGAATCTTTTAACATGATAAGAGCGTGCTCTCAAGTCGTAACCGACTCAAGGGGACCCCTCATGGGGGTTGTCTAGGCAAGAGACTTGCAGAGGCGGTTGGCCATTGCCGGCCTCCGTGGAGCAACCCTGGATGCTATCAACCATCTAAGCCATAGGTGTCAAACTTGTGGCCCTCCAGATGTTATGGACTACAGCTCCAATCATCCCCTGCCAGCATCATGCTGGGAGGGCCGCGAGTTTGACACCTGTGATCTAAGCTATGAAAAGATGGGACTATTCAGGATTCCATAATATTAAGTGCCATCAAGCCACAAATGACTTGTGGAAACCCATCACGGAGTTTTCAATGTCACAGATGAGGAGAGTTTGACACTGATTTCCTCGGCACAGCAAGAAGAAGAAGAAGAAGAAGAAGAAGAAGAAGAAGAAGAAGAAGAAGAAGAAGAAGAAGAAGAAGAAGAAGAAGAAGAAGAAGAAGAAGAAGAAGAAGAAGAAGAAGAAGAAGAAGAAGAAGAAGAAAAGGAAGAAGAAAAGGAAGGAAGGAAGAAGAAAAGGAAGAAGAAGGAGGAGGAGGAGGAGGCATGTGTTGGAGTGCACAAGCTAATCTGGTTCACCAGATACACCTCCACAGCTCAAGTGGAAGAGGGGGGATCAAACCCAGTTCTCCAGATTAGAATGCACCTGCTATTAACCACTATACCACCCTGGTCTTCCTAATAATAAGCGTGGTTGATGCCGCTTAGCTCCTAGGATCTGATGTGATGGGGCAAGTCTGGGCTATTTAGTTCAGTGGTGTAGGTGGGGGTGTGCGGGGAAGGCTAGAGCCCCCGGCGCTGCTTTCTAGGGTCATGTGGGGGTACACTGCAGGGCCACCCCCTCACAACTGCGTCCAGCCCTCAAACTCCCTGTGGAGTTGTGGAGCGGGGCACAGGTGAATGCGATGAGCGAGGCACGCCCAGCACCTGAATTCCGCACCTGGGAGTGGAGCCAGCAGTATCAAACTAGAGCAGTGATGGCGAACCTTTTTGGAGACCGAGTGCCCAAATTGCAACCCCAAACCCACTTATTTATCACAAAGTGACAACACGGCAATTTAACCGGAATACTGAGGTTTTCGTTTAGAAAAACGGTTGGCTCCCAGGCACGCGTTACTCAGGAATAAGCTTGGTGAAGCAACCGTACAACGCTTCAAATGGGTGAATCAAGATCCTAGGAGGCTTTACTCAGAAGCAAGCCCCATTGCCATCAACCGAGCTTACTCCCAGGTAAAGGATCATGCCCAGGCCAGCCTAGATATGTGTGTGTGTGGGAGGGTGATTTTACACCCCCCTCCCACATGATGAACTCTGTGCGCGAGTGCCCACAGAGAGGGCTCTGAGTGCCACCTCTGGCACCCGTGCCATAAGTTCGCCACCACTGAACTAGAGTCAACCAGCCCAGTTGCTCAGGTTAATTCTGGCCACAGAACGCCTCGGGTCAAGCCTGTAGTTTAAAGCTGGACCTGGGTGAGTTGAGGCCGGTGTCAAATGGGCCCGTGCTGCTCCTGACCTCCACGTGGAGTTCAGGGGCGGGGCGAGCCAAGCCCTCCTGGCCAGCATCAAACTGTGCTCCTCGGCAAGTTTGAGGATGGGGCACAGATGGGAGGGGGTGGAGCGCAGGTGTGGGGAGTGCCCAGGTTGATCTCTGGGTGCCCTTTTACACAACTGCGCCCCTGATTTAGGTTGCTATGTTCAGAATCTCCCCATCAAGGGCCCCTCTCCTTAAGAAGAAGAAGACTTTGGATTTATATCCCCCCTTTCTCTCCTGCAGGAGACTCAAAGGGGCTGACAATCTCCCTGCCCTTCCCCCCCCCCACAACAAACACCCTGTGAGGTAGGTGGGGCTGAGAGAGCTCAGAAGAACTGTGACTAGCCCAAGGTCACCCAGCTGGCGTGTGTGGGAGTGCACAGGCTAATCTGAATTCCCCAGATAAGCCTCCACAGCTCAGGCGGCAGAGCTGGGAATCAAACCCGGTTCCTCCAGATTAGATATACGAGCTCTTAACCTCCTACGCCACTGCTGCTCCTTATGTCACCCAAGAACATCCTTATGTCACCCAAGAACATCCTTATGTCACCCAAGAAAAAAGGGATCCAAGACGGCGGCCAAGGGGGTAACGCAATGCTTTCCTCTCTGGCTTTTAATTATTTTACTAATTTTTTTTTACAGTATTTTATATGGAGCTTAGTGGCTTTTAAATGACCTTTCAAAGGCTGGTGACTTTTATCACTTCTCCTTATGTCCCCCATTGCAAACAGCGTCAAGCTCACAAGCACACGAGTGAGGGAGAAAACCTCCAGGATGGATTTCGTTGTTAAAGGCAACAGTGATTTAGAAAAATGCACTTTGAGTCAGGGAGAACTTCGGGACGGACGGACGGACGGACACACGCACGCACGCACGCACGCACGCACACACAAACATGCAAATGCACACACAGACCAGCTGTGAGGACTGATTTGCTCCCAATGTGTTCTGATAAAATCCTCATCAAGAGAAGTTGCACATATGTTCCAACCAGTCGGTTTTCTTTGAGGCTAGCCTAGTTTGATCTCAGATCAAGGGAGCTAAGAAGGGCTTGCTGGTTACTTGGACGGGAGACCACCAAGGAATCCCAGGGTTGACGCGCAGCGGCAAACAGTGGCAAACCACCCCTGCCCATCTTTTGCTGTGAACACTTCATCACAAGTTGACTGCGGCTGAGTGGCACTTTCCATTGCTAGTACAGCACGCCGCTTTACAAAGGACCTCTTTATTTCTTTTGATCCTCCTTTTCCCATCTGGAATCTTGGATAGGAACAGCTGGGCGGCCAGATGGGTGGAGTTTAGAGTGGCGCCGCTATTCACAAAAGAAGCCCCCGTCTTCTGAACTGGAAGCTCTAATGTTACAAATTTTAGAAAAGGGTTCCAAAAATTCTTCACGCAACATGTGATTAGCGTTTGGAATATGCTGCCACAGGAAGTGGTGATGGCCACTCACCTGGATAGCTTTAAAAGGGGCTTGGACAGATTTATGGAGAAGTCGATTTATGCCTACCAATCTTGATCCTCCTTGATCTGAGGTTGCAAATGCCTTAGCAGACCAGGTGCTCAGGAGCAACAGCCGCAGAAGGCCATTGCTTTCACCTCCTGCACGTGAGCTCCCAAAGGCACCTGGTGGGCCACTGCGAGTAGCAGAATGCTGGACTAGATGGACTCTAGTCTGATCCAGCAGGCTCGTTCTTACGTTCTTATGTGCTACTCTCATTACTAATATGGACTGGGGGAAAAAAATCGCTGCAAAACTGTTGCTGTTTGGCCATTACAGAGAAAGGACTCAAAAAAATGCATGGAATGAAAAGGGGGGGAAAAGTCAAAGACGCAGCACCGCAGTCTCATATCCACACGGACGGGGAGGCAGTTCTGTTGCAGCCGGTGCTCGGCAGGGACCCAGCGCGCCCCATCAAAAGCAGAGAGCTCAAAGAGAAGATAATGAGCATAATTAGACTTGGTTATTGTTTGGTCTCCTCGCAAGCGTCATTTTACAACTCGACTGCCAGCAGTGCTATTTTGTGCGATGCCTTTTTCATGCGGCAATCTTTCCATAAATCAAGGCAAAAGCCAATCGCTGGCAGGTTCTCCCGCAGCCTGTTTGACAATAAAAGTTAACACGGAGCCCGGGCCCGTTATCAATCTTCATAAATGTGCCCCCCGCTATGGAAAAGGCCCGTGTCAGAGGTCAGGAGCTCTCCACTAATAATGCACGCACAGTCTTCAAAATGGGTTAGGTACGTAAGAGTGTCGTTTTATTTAGGGGATGGGGGGGGGGGGGTAACCGAAAGATTCCCTCCTCCCATGTCCTTCTCTCTTGCAATCTCTTTGTCAAAGGACTCGAAATGCCTGATCCACACCACCAAAGATGAGCAGCAGTGGCGTAGGAGGTTAAGAGCTCGTGTATCCAATCTGGAGGAACCGGGTTTGATTGCCAGCTCTGCCGCCTGAGCTGTGGAGGCTTATCTGGGGAATTCAGATTAGCCTGGGCACTCCCACACATGCCAGCTGGGTGACCTTGGGCGAGTCACAGCTTCTCGGAGCTCTCTCAGCCCCACCTACCTCACAGGGTGTTTGTTGTGAGGGGGGGGAGGGCAAGGAGATTGTCAGCCCCTTTGAGTCTCCTACTACCATTCTATTCTAATACTTTTCTGAACAGGAGAGGAAATTATAGCAGGGAATGAGAAAAGAGGGCTTTTCACGCAGATATTTTTCAATACCTGTTTCGGTAGGTGGTCCGGGCTGAGCTAGCCCAGTCTCAGATCTTGGAAGCTAAGTAAAGTTGGCCCTGGTTAGCATTTGGATGGGAGACCACCAAGGAAGTCCAGAGTTGTGATGCAGAGGCAGGCAATGGCAAACCAATTCTGAGTGTCTCTTGCTTTGAAAACTCTATGAGGTTGCCGTAAGCGAGCACTTTCCGCCATCAGGTACACACTACCTTGGTACTTATTAAACTTTCTGAAGCAAAAGGTGCATGTTCACAGCACAGGTATGAAAAAGTCATGAAGTCTCAATGTTGCTTCTTTTTTTGGAGGACCACTGATGGCTGTGAAGAAGAAGAAGAAGAAGAAGAAAAGGAGGAGGAGGAGTTTGGATTTATACTTCCCCTTTCTCTCCTGTAAGGAAACTCAAAGGGGCTTACAATCTCCTTTCCCTCCCCCCCTAACAACCACCCTGTGAGGTGGGTGGGACTGAGAGAGCTCCGAAGAACTGTGACGAGCCTGAGGTCACCCAGCTTGCATGCATTGGAGTGCACAAGCTAATCTAGTTCACCAGATAAGCCTGACAGCTCAAGTGGCAGAGCAGGGAATCAAACCCAGTTCTCCAGATTAGAGTCCAGCTGCTCTTAACCACTACACCACGCTGGACAGAAATGGACAGAGTAGAAGACGCTGAGGTTAGGAAAGTCAAGAGGGTGGAAAGAAGAAATTGCCATGTGGGCTCCGTGGAGTGCACAAGCTAATCTAGTTCACCAGATAAGCCTCCACAGCTCAAGGGGCAGAGCGGGGAATCTAACCCCGTTCTCCAGATTAGAATTGCTTCTAATCAAACCTGCATCTTCACTGATGTTTTTCTTTCTGGGGTGATCTCACCTAATTGTGAATCCCATGGGCAGCGGTGATGACATCATGTCATCACCCAGCCAATTAAATTTGACTATTCAATGACACACAATAACAAATCATAATGAGAGCCGTGTTTCCTGCGCCTTCCCCTATCT
>NC_059430.1:9098870-9118835 GCF_021028975.2 Sphaerodactylus townsendi
CAGCAGTGGCGTAGGAGGTTAAGAGCTCGTGTATCTAATCTGGAGGAACCGGGTTTGATTCCCCGCTCTGCCGCCTGAGCTGTGGAGGCTTATCTGGGGAATTCAGATTAGCCTGTACACTCCCACACACGCCAGCTGGGTGACCTTGGGCTAGTCACAGCTTCTCGGAGCTCTCTCAGCCCCACCTATCTCACAGGGTGTTTGTTGTGAGGGGGGAAGGGCAAGGAGATTGTAAGCCCCTTTGAGTCTCCTGCAGGAGAGAAAGGGGGGATATAAATCCAAACTCCTCCTCCTCCTCCTCCTCCTCCTCCTCCTTCTTCTTCTTAAGAGCTGTGGACTCTAATCAGGAGAACTGGGTTTGATTCCCCACAGCTCCACATGAGTGGAGGAGTCTTACCTGGTAAACTGGTTTGTTTTCCCGCTCCTACACATGAAGCCTGCTAGGTAACCTTCAGCTAGTCTCAATTCTTCAGAATTCTCTTAGCCCCACCTGCCTCACAAGATGCCTCTTATGGGGAGGGGAAAGGGAAGGAGTTGGCAAACCGCTTTGAGAATCCTTACAGTTGTGAAAAGTAGAGTATAAATCCAAAACTCTTCTTCTTATTAAAAGCAGCAAAATCTAATCTGGAGAACAGGGTTTGATCATCTGCATTTCCACATGAAGCCTGCTGGGTGGCCAGTCATAGTTCTCTCCGGACTCTCCCTGGCCCACCTACCTCAAAAGGTGTCTGTTGTGGGGAGAGGAAAAGAAAGGAATTTGTAAGTCCCTTTCAGACAGGCTTTGAGAACCAGCTCATCTAGACACAGCAACCTAGATTCCAGCAAGATATTCAGCATGTCAGCTTCTGAGTCAAAACTCCCTTCATCAGATATCTGACATCAGGTATTCGATAAAGGGAGCTTGGACTATCAAAAGCTATACCCTGAAAATCTTCTTGGCATCTACGGTGCTACTGGACTTGAATCTAGTGGACTCGAATCTAGTGGACTCGAAGCAGCAGTGGCGTAGGAGGTTAAGAGCTCTTGTATCTAATCTGGACGAACCGGGTTTGATTCCCAGCTCTGCCGCCTGAGCTGTGGAGGCTTATCTGGGGAATTCAGATTAGTCTGTGCACTCCCACACATGCCAGCTGGGTGACCTTGGGCTAGTCACAGTTCTTCTGAGGTCTCTCAGCCCCACCTACCTCACAGGGTGTTTGTTGTGAGGGGGGAAGGGCAAGGAGATTGTAAGCCCCTTTGAGTCTCCTACAGGAGAGAAAGGGGGGATATAAATCCAAACTCCTCCTCCTCCTCCTCCTCCTCTTCTTCTTCTTCTTCTACTACTACTACTGCAGACTAACACAGTTACCCTGTGAAACTAAGTTTGATCGTTGATCACATACTGCAAATTTCCCAGCCACCCTGTACAGAACTCCCTTCAGACAATTTCTAAAGATAATCTCTGCAAGTTTTGAGCGTTGCAAACGCAGCCAGCCCACAAACACTCATTTTTCTTCATCTGGCTTTGCAGAAATACTATCCATCACCAAAATACCTGCGCCTCTTTGCTCCTGCTCCTGGGAAAAGGTTGCCTTTCTTACATTAATAAGTCTTTCCAGAATTAATCATTGTACATTAGAACCAGCTGGAGTGTTTTGAGTGATAATGAAACCAGTAACAAGCCATCTTCAGACGCCTTCGCCAAACAATAAGGGAATTAAAATTTCAATTTAAATGCAGAGGTTGGAAACACGCTTCAGTGGCAAAATTACTTCAATTAATGTGAGAGGAATACAAAGGACAGACTGCAGAAATGCGACGCAGCGGCCAGGAATTATGCCGTTAATGTGCTTGCATCAAGGCCGCAGAAAGACTGCAAAGGTCTAATTTAGACTGCATCTATCACAAAGCTGCAGGCAGCAATATTTATCAGCTCCCCCCCTTTCAGTGCAAGAGATTCTGTCGGATCACTTTTTGGCTTCTGATAACCTAACAGCTGTTTACCTCGAGGACAAAGGACGAGGAGATCAACACGTCCCTGACAGTTTAATAATTATTTTATACCCTGCTCAGATCACACAATTAAGGAGAATGGAATTACCCAACAGCAACAGCATTATTACAGCATCATTCTTATAGGAGAGAAAGACAGGCTTTAGGCGGCTAGAGGCACGGAGCACGTTCAAGATGCATTTTACATCCTCCTACAGCAAAACAATACGGTGAAAATAAAAACAGCTGTAATATCGTAATGAATGGGAGCTGCGAGTCCGCACAGAAATATTAGCTGAGATGGATGGAGTGGGTTTGAGACCCTGAAAATTAGAGGCATTCAAATTGAAGCCAAGCCACTATCAATCCAGATGACTCACAAGAATAAATCTATCGCATTTTCCTCCAAAGCTACAGAGATGAATATTTGGGGGGGTTAGTTTCAGTTGATACCAGAGGCAAACAGCTTATAGCAGTGGTGGCGAACCTTTGGCACTCCAGATGTTATGGACTACAATTCCCATTAGCCGCTGCCAATTGGCCATGCTGGCAGGGGCTGCTGGGAATTGTAGTCCATAACATCTGGAGTGCCAAAGGTTCGTCACCACTGGCTTATAGGGACATGGGGTCACCCGTGTCCCCGGGCGCATGCCATTTTGATCATGTGGGGGCACGCCAGGTGCCCCCCACCCACATGACCGAAACGGCATGCACCCCAGCCACACGCCCCCCAAGCCCTGCTCCGACCCTCCATGCAGGCCAGCTTTTGAAAGCCGGGCTGCATGGAGGCTGGCGGGGCGGGGCTTGGGGTGTGGGGCCGTGCCCCCAAGTGTGGGGGGTGCAGGATCGGGAGGGGGGCACGCAGAGAAGGAGTTGTCTCCAGATGCCAGTGGTCCTTGGACTGCCATGAGTTGGCTGTGACTTGACAAAATACAATTATTATTATTTAGCGTCTGCTAATGTCAAGCCCCGATCCCCCTGGAGTCTTGCCCTCACTGTCCAGGGGAGTCTGGGAGATTGTAGCCCCAAAGGTTCCCTTGCATGTGCTTGGGCTTTGCTTGGGAATTGTTTTATAGTGGGTCTTCCCAGTCTAGCCAGACAACACTTGCCCCTTATCAGGGCACCGACCGTGGGAGAGCTGCGCAACCTGAGGATGCCGTCGCTTTGGGAATGATGGTTAGGGGACAGAGCACATAGCTGGGGCCTATAGACTGCTATTTTGTGTGTGAATGCTAGATTTGGCAAAACCCCTTTGGATTGTACCAGTTTGCACCAGTGGTGGGATCCAAAAATTTTAGTAACAGGTTCCCATGGTGGTGGGATTCAAACAGTGGCGTGGCGCCAATGGGGCTGGGCGTGGCACGACGGGGGCGTGGCCGGGCATTCCGGGGGCGGGGCATTAATAATTTCTCTGTTACTGTAAAAAACTCTTACTGTAAAAAACTCTTACTGTAAAAAAAAAGTTCCTAATTTCCAGCTGGTATCTTTCTGTCCATAATTTGAACTCATTATAGCAAGTCCTATCGTCTACTGCCAACAGAAACAACTACTTCTCCTCTAATTGACTGCCTGTCAAATACTTAATACTTTCAAATACTTAATTTTGTTTCTAGAAATCAAAAGAAGGAGACTTTCCTGAAACAAGGAACTTGACCATATTACTAAAACATGTTTTTAAAACAGCCCAACAGGGAGAATTATCCCGTTTTCTACCTTTGCTAACCAGCCACATAGGAAACAACAGGACGTTATGATTTTTGGACCTAATGGGATTTCTAACGGAAAAGCAGACCCGATTAGTAACCCCCTCTCGGCACACACAAATAATTAGTAACCCACTCTCGGGAACTGGTGAGAACCTGCTGGATCCCACCTCTGGTTTGAACTCTGATGCCATAAACCTGATTTCTGCAACCCTTAGTCTGGTTATTGGGAGCAGGTCAGCTGACACGACAGTTAATTATGAAAATACTCATTTTAAATTCTTTCGGTCATCCTTGTGAATGTCCTCTGTTTCTCCTTCCCCCAAATTCTGAAAGCGGTCACGCTACCTGGAAGTAGAACTACCTGTCCAACAAAACGTAAACCCGACCGATTTCGAGCCAAATAACTCCAGGTTCAAGTAAGAGAACTCAGCATTAGTTCGGGAACTTAATTCATTCAATAACTCAAGCAATTCCATCCAGCACACAGGCTTTTAAATAATATAACAATAACTGCAATGTTTGAAAGACGCTCAAGCTTCATGAAGTGGATACAGCGTATTTACACAAAAAAACATGCAAAGACTTTAATAAATGGAGTTTTAACTGATGGATTTCAAATTAAAGGAAAGGAACACGCCAAGGATATCCATTATCCCCACTTCTCTTTATTCTCGCACTAGAAATGCGGGCCTCGAAGATCAGACAACACCCTAGAATTAAAAGTGGAAGGAGAAGAATTTAAAATGAAAAGTTATGTGGATGATGCGTTAAGTGGAAGGAGAAGAATTTAAAATGAAAAGTTATGTGGATGATGCGGTGATGCTAACAATATTCCTACCCCCACTGGTCAATGCAACGTCTTCAAGGAACGGAGGCAAGGACATCTCTCTAAAGAAAATGGTTTGAGGGTTGCTACACACTGTAGGTCAGCCATCAGAGAAGCCAAACCTCACAGTGAGCTGATGCTGGCCAAGAAGGCTTGCATCTTCAGAGGTGTATCACAGAAAGAAGTGTGTTACACACTGAGTCAGTGAGAATGTTTAGTGGGGTATGTATATTGTCCATGTCCCAGGCTAGTACTCCTCTGAAGATGCCAGCCACGGATGCAGGCGAAATGTTGGGAACAAAATCTACCAGACCACGGCCACACAGCCTGGAAAACCCACAACAACCAGTTGAATCCGGCCGTGAAAGCCTTCAACAATACATAAAACCTTAATTATAAGCGTATACAATCACGTGGCTAGGGAATAAGTTCCAGGCAATGCACCTGTTGCAATTAGAGACAAAACCTTTTTGCAATTTTAAAGTACAAATCACAGTGAATTTACAGTTGGGATAATAACCCATCCACCCTTTATTAGTGGCGAGGAAAATTTCTAACTCTACTGTTGCCAAACGTTTTCTTCTTGGAGATTACAATGCTCATACAACACGTATGGTAGCTCTATACCTGACAACCATTTTAAAGTGCTAACTTATTCCTATTTTATTACTTTTAACTGTGTTTTTTTTAAAAATATACTACACCAGCACACTTTTAAACCAAATTGGTTCATTATTATTTGGCACAGAATCAAATCTTTAAATATCAAATATGATACATAAAACAAATGTAGAACTTCTTATAAAAGATAGGTATCTCCTCCAATCTAACTGATACACACTGTCTAATATTTAGGCATGGTAGGATACCTATTGCTGTGTTATTTTGCTTTTAACTTGCTAAACAGATCTATTTATATTGCAGTTTTAGATTAGATTGTATTTTTACATGCTGTGTAGGGGTATTTACTGTCATTTGCTCTGGCTATTTCTTTTTTTAAAAAAATCTGAAGTGATCTGAATCCCCTGAAGTCAACCATCAAGTTATGTGGACTATTTTCTTGCTATTGAACTACAGTTGAGACTGCAGAATGTGTCTGTGTAAATCTTGATCTAGCTATGCCTATTAAAGGTTAATAAAGAAGAAGAAGAGTTTGGATTTATATCCCCCCTTTCTCTCCTGCAGGAGACTCAAAGGGGCTTACAATCTCCTTGCCCTTCCCCCCTCACAACAAACACCCTGTGAGGTGGGTGGGGCTGAGAGAGCTCCGAGAAGCTGTGACTACTCATGGTCACCCAGCTGGCGTGTGTGGGAGTGTACAGGCTAATCTGAATTCCCCAGATAAGCCTCCACGGCTCAGGCGGCAGAGCGGGGAATCAAACCCGGTTCCTCCAGATTAGATACATGAGCTCTTAACCTCCTACGCCACTGCGTAGATAAAGAAAGATAATAACCCCCTGAAGTGTAAAAAGTACAAACTCCAGTGCCATCCTTTGCAGACTTAAAACACTGCCCAGTAACACGGTTGTACAAAGAAATCACTCCAAATGCGCACACAGTTCCACGACAGCTTCAGCAGGGAGGATAAATAAATGCCGGCCTGGCTGACTTCCCAGGAAAAATCCTCTTGATAGCCCAGCCTATTTTGCTGAAATCAGAAAACATCATGATAAACTATTAAATTACAGCCTTTCAAAACCACCGCTATACAGTACATAGAAATATTTACCCAGATTACGAAGAACAACCCTACTGTTTTGCCAAGTGCATGAATATAGAAACATTTTCAAGATTACAAAAAAGAACGCTAACTCCAATTGTGAAGTCCATTAGGTTCCAGGGAGTTGAACCAATATATGAATCTCGCTTCCTGCTGGAGAAGAAAACCTGAATCCACACAGTCGTATTTACCGGGATTCAGAGTCCATAACCCCAAAAATTGAAACTCATTTTCAGAGTGGTCATCCTGCCAGTGGGTAGCTGGTTTTTTTGTAATCTGGGTAAATATTTCTAAGTACTAAAGCTTAATAAAACATTTACACCTGTTAATATAATAAATGGAGCGGGCACCTTTAAATTATCAGGCGCCTGCACGGCTCTTTCTGGACGCCACTGTAGCACATTATGAACAGTGCGTTGCAGCAAGACGCTGAGATTACAATACACTCTATGATGAGCATTGAGGGAAGTAAACAAACATACAAATGTTTATAACAGTAATTTTGAATGGCTGTAGCATAACAGTTTATCAAAACAAACAAACGCTGTTTGCTTTTCTGCATGTTATCTTATGCTTAATAGTTGAATTCCAGTGAGGCATTGGTTACATTAAATCTTTATTAAGGTCTTTTTGACTGCAACTTAATTTTGACCCAAGTTACCACAGCAGTATTTGCAACGGGAGAACTTGGAAAACAAACTGGTAATGGCAAAACTAAAAATGTTCAAGATAAAAGGAGCAGCAGTGGCGTAGGAGGTTAAGAGCTCATGTATCTAATCTGGAGGAACTGGGTTTGATTCCCCGCTCTGCCGCCTGAGCTGTGGAGGCTTATCTGGGGAATTCAGATTAGCCTGTGCACTCCCACACACACCAGCTGGGTGACCTTGGGATAGTCACAGCTTCTCGGAGCTCTCTCAGCCCCTTTGTTGTGTTTGTTGTGAGGGGGGGAGGGCAAGGAGATTGTAAGCCCCTTTGAGTCTCCTGCAGGAGAGAAAGGGGGGATATAAATCCAAACTCCTCTTCTTCTTCTTCCTAAATGGAAAGCAGGGATGCTCACAGGCAGTTTGCCATTGCTTGTCTCCCGGCAACAACCCTGAACTTTCTTGGTGGTCTCCCATTTAAGTACTAACCAGGGTGACCCGGCTTAGCTTCCAAGATCTAATGAGACCAGGCTAACCAGGGCCATCCAGGTCAGGAGGCCTATCCATTTGTACGGGGTGGGGGCAGTGGTGGGATCCAAAAATTTTAGTAACAAACAGTGGCGTAGCGCCAATGGGGATGGGCGGGGCATTCTGGGGGCGTGGCCAGGCATTCCGGGGGCGGGGCATTAATAATTTCTCTGTTACTGTAAAAAACTCTTACTGTAAAAAAAAAGTTCCTCATTTCCAGCTGGTATCTTTCTGTCCGTAATTTAAACTCATTAGAGCAAGTCCTGTCGTCTACTGCCAACAGAAACAACTACTTCTCCTCCAATTGACTGCCTGTCAAATACTTAATACTTTCAAATACTTAATTTTGTTTCTAGAAATCCAAAGAAGGAGACTTTCCTGAAACAAGGAACTTTACCGTATTTCTAAAACATGTTTTTAAAACAGCCCAACAGGGAGAATTCTCCCGTTTTCTACCTTCGCTGACCAGCCACATAGGAAACAACAGGACTTTATGATTTTTGGACCTAATGGAATTTCTAAGGGAAAAGCGGACCCAATTAGTAACCCCCTCTTGGCACACACAAATAATTAGTAACCCACTCTCGGGAACTGGTGAGAACCTGCTGGATCCCACCTCTGGGTGGGGGGTGGCAAGTGCCACTAAGTCACGGACTCTAGCCCTCCTGCCTGCAACCTGTGCTATGGTGTCATGTGCTAGGGAATCCCAGAAGCTTTTTCATGGTCTAGAGCCAGCATGGTTAGTGGTTGGAGTGCTGGACTAGGAGATACAAAACCGGGATTTGAAGCTCCACTCTGCAATGAAACTCATTGCCAACCCCGTAGGGTTTTCAAGGCCAGAGAGGTTCAGAGGTGGGATTGCCGTTGCCCGCCTCTGGGACTGGCCCAAGGTCACCTAGCTGTTGCTGGAGGCTGGAGGAGAACGGGGAACCGGGGTTTGGCGTGTGACAGTCTGCCGAACCACCTATACCACTTGGTGAAGAAATCACATGCTAGAGCAGTGGTGGCGAACCTATGGCACGGGTGCCAGAGGTGGCACTCAGAGCCCTCTCTGTGGGCGCTTTGTACAGCAGAATGCCCCCCCCCATCTACGCTGGCCTGGGCCGCTGGGCTTGATTATTAGTATTAAACCTAAGACCAAGTTTTTGGGAAGCAGTGTTTAAAATTAACCCTGTTAAAAGCTGTTAAACCCCACTGATTTTCATACCACCAAGGAACAAAAAGCGCAATCCTTTACCTGGGAGTAAGCTCGGTTGCTGGCAATGGGGCTTGCTTCTGAGTAAACCCTCCTAGGGTCGTGATTCACCCGTTGGAAGAGAGGCACGATTGCTTCAAAGCAAAGCCATCGACTACCACCAAGCTTACTCCTGAGTAACGCACGCCTCGGAGCCAACCGTTTTATCTAAACTAAAACCTCAGTATTCGGGTTAAATTGCCGTGTTGGCACTTTGCGATGAATAAGTGGGTTTTGGGTTGCAATTTGGGCCCTCGGTCTCGAGAAGGTTCACCATCACTGGGCTAGAGTCAAGTAAATACTTTGTCCCATTGCACTGGGGTGTTTGCACTAAAGAAGGATCACCGTGGAACTTTATCCTCCAAAATGGTTTCCATGAGCAACCGATTTTTCAAGGGCAAGACGCTTGATAGATCTCAGACACCTGATTCCTGCCCTGGCCCTCTGTTCTTTCCCGGGATCATCGGGGACAATCACAGCTGGCTTGAATTCAGCCACGGTTCAAAGATCCTTAACATGTCGGTGCCGTGAAACAAAAGCAGGAGGCAACAGTGAGGTAACGCGGAGACGAAAGACAGGCGCTCACAGCGAGGGGCGGGGGGGAGGCATTCTGAACCGAAAGACAAGAAGGGGGATAACAAGAGCAGACAGGGGGCTGCCGTCGTCTGAAAGAGAAATGACTATAACATGGGACCAAAGACAGGGCAGAGGCAAAGAGCTCAGAGAAAGTACTGAAAGGGAGAAGGAGGGAATGCTGATAGGGGAAGCCACAGACAAGGAGCGATAGGACAGGAATGGAGGTTAAGGACACAGGGTCAAACTCAGCAGAGCTATCGTGGAAGCCAAAGAGGTTAATAGACTGAAGATCGGGGAAAGGAGTGAGTGACAGAAAAGGGCAAAAGAGACAGGCGGCGTGAACAATACCAGCAGGTGAGTAAATGGCAGATCTAATTACTCGGGCCCGAGATAGCGGATCTGGCGGACACTTATCAGACAGCTGTCTGTCAAGCGCCCGCTATCGCCTCCTACCAGCATATCCGTCGCGGTGAGGTAGTGTTTGCTGGCCATGCACTGCTGCAGCTTCTGGGGGACTTGCTTGATGTTCTCGATCTCGTCCAGCAAGTTCAGGACGTGCTTGTGCTCGATGCCTTCGATCCACAGCTTGCGCAGCTCGTCCCGCTTGCAGTGAAGGAGCATCTTGCAGGACAGCAGGTTCTCCTTGACCTGCGAAAGGGCAACGGACTGCATCAATCCCGTGGCGTCCACCTTGGAACCAGGGCTTCCCGTTTCCCCAACGTACCCAAATGATAAGGCCAAATGTCCACATATCATGGAGCAGCAGTGGCGTAGGAGGTTAAGAGCTCATGTATCTAATCTGGAGGAACCGGGTTTGATTCCCAGCTCTGCCGCCTGAGCTGTAGAGGCTTATCTGGGGAATTCAGATTAGCCTGTACACTCCCACACAATCCAGCTGGGTGACCTTGGGCTAGTCACAGCTTCTCGAAGCTCTCTCGGCCCCACCTACCTCACAGGGTGTTTGTTGTGAGGGGGGAAGGGCAAGGAGATTGTCAGCCCCTTTGAGTCTCCTGCAGGAGAGAAAGGGGGGATATAAATCCAAACTCTACTCTCTACTCCACGCTATCAGCTTCTACCATTCAGAAAACCGCCTGTGTGCACTTTTGGGATTCTGACACAGTGTGGTGTCTGGGACCTTCGTACTTATAAGACCCCCTATTCCAATACATTCCCCAAAATGTATTATGCTCAGCAAATAGCAACTTGCTGGTGGTCCCTGGTCTGAAAGCTGTCCAGCTGGCCTCAAGTTAGTTTAGTTCAGGAGCAGCAGTGGCGTAGGAGGTTAAGAGCTCGTGTATCTAATCTGGAGGAACCGGGTTTGATTCCCCGCTCTGCCGCCTGAGCTGTGGAGGCTTATCTGGGGAATTCAGATTAGCCTGTGCACTCCCACACATGCCAGCTGGGTGACCTTGGGCTAGTCACAGCTTCTCGGAGCTCTCTCAGCCCCACCCACCTCACAGCGTGTAGTCGACCCACGTGGTCAGCGTAAGAACGAGACGAGACGCGGAGATAACATCTGGTGGAGATCGCCAGCAGCGGGAGCGCGGAGCTCCGTGTTCCTAGCGAGTCTCCCGCATGCTGGTTCCTGGCACCTTTTATTGTGTTTCTATTGGGGGCGTGTAGAGGGGAGGAATGGAGGGAGTTCCGGGAGAGCGGGAGGTCGGGAGATCATCATGTGATGCATGATCTCACCTGGCTACGTGCGGAGAGGAGCGTAAGCGTCTGAGCCTAATCCTCACCTGGGGGCAAGACCATTGTCCCTGCGCCCGGTGAATGAGCCAGACAGTTCACGACCCGTGACTCACAGGGGAATGAGGAGTGGGGGTGCAGTGCGACCAGAAGGCCGTAGGTCCGCTGGTGTGCCAGCGTTCTACCACGGTGCTGCTGGGTCAGCAGTGCATTACTACATCTCCTCCTTTTTTACGTTTTAGAAGGGAGGCCGAAATGCAAGGGGGCGATTTAGGGGGACGCTTGTCTCCTCCGCTGTTTGGTCGAGTTGACCGAGCTGCTTGTGCAACATTAGAACTTGGTTGCGGGGCAGGGGAAAGTCGAGGGGCTTTTTACACAGGTTACAGGCAATATTAGATACACATTGAACGATACAAGACCCGACGATGAGGCATACAATCAAACCAATGCAGAGCTGTATGATAGCACTCAACCATCCTCCCGGCAGCCAGCTCCAGAGGGCTGACCACCAGTTGGGCAATACATCATACTTTAAACTGGATACAACTTTTTGCAATTCACGCACTTTCATATGAATCAATTGGGAGTTATCAGAAAGATTAAAACAACACATATTATGTACATTCTCACAACCTTGGTGATGTAATAGTAATAAGTAATCAATAGCGGCACGATTATCTAGGGTCGCTTGACGAAGTTCTTGCTGCTCGGAGGCCAGGGCATCCAAGGCAATGGAGGTGGAGTTGATGGACTTCGCAAGGGCAGAGGCCAGCCGGCCAATAGTCTTGGTGTTACAGGAAACAAGTCCGGGGGCTCCCACAAGGGAAGTTGCGAGGGAAACACACTCCGCCTTGGCTAGAGGCGCCGCGTCGCTCCGGCAAAAGGGGAGTCGAGGGGAAGGGCGGAGCGGCGGCTGTGCTTGGGCTTCCGGGGTGAAGCCTGAGGCAGAACGATGGTGAGGCGGTAGCAGAGAGTCCCGGCAGACAGACAGGCGGAAATGCAGCAACAACAAATAACATAACTTCTAAAATTAAGGCATGCAATAAATTTCAACAATAATTGGTTCGCAGTAAACAATAAAACATGGCACATAGGCTGGATGATGTACGGAAGGAAGGCAACCCGTGGTTGCATAATTGTCCAATGCATGGCTCTTGCTGTTTGACTACCAAAACTACAAAGCGATGGCGTTAGAGTCCATGGATTCGTAGGGAGAGCTACTGATAGTCTTTAGCATTGCAGGTTCAGTGATTCTCACGAGCAAGGTTGTGAGAGAAGGCGTGTTCCAACAATATCCAAGCGGCTGAAAACAGCGGAGAGTTCCAAGGGTTAACCTATCAGGGATGTTCCCGGCTGTAAATTCAAATTCCAGCCGGGGGGCGGCGGGGAGGAAGAGAGGATGGCGGTTGTAGATGAAGATCCTGCAGGGGGTGACCGATTGTCACCGGTGGGGGGTAGTTGTGTGAGTAGCTGCTGATGGCTGTGAAATCCGCAGCGATAGCCGCAGAGGTTGCAGCTTTGGGATTCTTGGGTGTCTTGAGGCGGGCCGGCTGCTGCGGGAGCCTTCGGGTTAGGCTGATCGTAGCTCTGGCGCCTTTGCGGATCCTCTGGATCTTCGGGTCGTTCCGATGTTGATTGTAAGTCTGCTGAAGCTAAGGGACGGGGTACTCCGGGGGGACCTGCTCCATCTTCGTGGTGTGGCCTGGCTTCGTTCGGCATCGTTCCTCGAGCTGGTCGGACATGTCGGGCTGGAATCCATAGAGGACCTGTAGGAAGAAGGACTGAAGCATACCCCCTTCCCCAGGTTATGAGGGGGGCCGGTCCCCGCCAGGTTCGATCTGGGAGCTGGCGGTAGTAGACCTTGGCGTGGGGGAGGGGGTCTGACTGCCTGAAGTGTCTTTCTACGGGGGTGATCTGTTGCCCTGATGGTAGGGCGAGCAGATTTAAATGATTGATGGTGAAGAGTACTTTTGATACTGTCTGTTGTATGTGGCCTAAATGGGGGGGGCTACCTCCCCTTTCTTTAGTTTGTCTGGCTAAAATTTCTTTGAAGTTGCGATTTGCTCTCTCAACGATTGCTTGCCCGGTGCTGTTGTAGGGAATTCCGTGTGTTAGCACGATTCCCCAGTTGGTGCAGAACTGGAGCATGGCTGCGGAAGAATATGCGGGCGCGTTGTCCGTTTTTAGGCGGAGGGGGCGGCCCATGACGGTTATGCATGCAAAGAGGTGCTGGATGACGTGATTGGTTGTTTCGCCTCGGAGTGGGGTGGCCCAGACGTATCCCGAGTAGGTATCTATAGTTACATGTAGGTGCTTCCAGGGGGCTAGGGCAGGGACCAGGGTTACGTCCATTTGCCACAAGTCATTTGCCAGGGCCCCCCTCGGGTTTACCCCGGGGTCTGACGAGGGGCCAAGGCGTGAGCATTGAGCACAAGATTTAACGATGGATTGAGCCTGGTTGAGGGGGATGCTACAGGATCGGGCGAGTGCTTTTGCCCCCTGGTGGAAGAAATCGTGTGACTGGAAGGGGTCGGAGAAGAGGGTGGAGATGTGGGTAGCGTTGTCTGCGCGCTGGTTCCCTTCGCTGAGGGGGCCTGGGAGCGGCATGTGGCTGCGCATATGGCCTACGAAGTATTGAGAGGTTCTGGATGCTAGTAGGTTCCGTAATGTCAGGAAGAGACTCATGAGATTTAAGTCGATTCGGGGGGCGACGTAGGCTCCGGGTAGGTGGGCGATCACGTGCGCCACGTATTGGGAATCGACCAAAAGGTTGAAAGGTTGGGGGAAGGTTTGAAAGGCCAGAATGGCTGCGGCGAGTTCGCTCCGTTGAGCGGAGGCTTGGGGTAGCATGTAAGCGGTCTGCCATTGGCCATTTTGTTGAAATGCAATGGCGCCGACGCGTTTGCCCCCGTCGGCGAAGATGGTGGGGGCGCTTTGGAGTGGGACAGAGGCCGCTAAAGGCCGAACGGGACAGGGGGTAGAGTGGAGGAGAGTGAGGCGAGGATCCGGGGGGAGGTGGAAGAGGATCTCCCCCACGAAATCCTCCAGGGCCAGCTGGAGGGGTGAAGAAGCGTTCAAGAGATGCTGGAATTCTGCTCTGTTTAGAGGCATGACGATTTTCTCGGGGTCCCACCCCACCATTACCATAGTGCGCTGACGCCCTTGGTTGATGAGATCTGCGTAAAGCTGGCCCGGGGTGGAGAGATTTTTTGCGGGTACATGAGGTAGGTAGAGCCATTCGACCAAGAAGGTTTGTGGCGGTCGAGTGTACCCTAAGACTCCGGTTGGGAGAGGGGGGGTGTTCAAGAGGAAGAGGGAGAGAGGTTGATCCTTGAGGGGGACCCGATCCACCCATCGGCGGGCTAGGACCTCCCTTACTGCCCGAAAGGCGTCTTTGTGCTTCTGGGTGAGTTGGATCCTGTCCCCTGGGTTTTTGGCGAGCGGGAGTAGCGAGAACAGGGGGCTGAGCAAGGAGGTGGTGAGGGCAAAGAAGGGACGGACCCAGTTGAGGGTTCCGAGCAGCTGCTGCAGCTGGAGGAGTGTGGGCGTGTCTGGGATTTGCATCTCTGGTATGACAGGGGCAGAGTAGGAGTGGAGGAGTTTGTGCCCCAGATACAAGAATGGCTCGTTCTTTTGCACCTTTTCGGGAGCGATGTATAGGCCTGACTGTTTTAATGTGCCGGCCAGCAGCGTTATCCACTGGGGGGGGATGGTCGGTGCGGCTACTAGGATATCATCCACGTAGTGGATGATTATGGCTCCGGGCGCTTTGGCGCGAAACGGGGCTAGGGCGTGATGGACAAAAAACTGACACAAGGTGGGGCTGTTGAGCATTCCCTGGGGCAATACTTTCCATTGGTATCTGGCCGTGGGCTGATGATGATTAAGCACCGGCACCGTGAAAGCGAAATGTACTCGGTCTTCAGGAGAGAGGGGAATACAAAAGAAACAATCCTTCAGGTCAACAACCAGGACCTGGTAGTCCGAGGGGATAAGGTTGGGGTTGGGTAAACCGCATTGAAGAGGGCCCATGGGTTGGATGCAGGCATTTACTGCTCTGAGATCCTGTAGTAATCGCCATCGGCCACTCTTCTTTTTTATCACAAAGACAGGCGTGTTCCATGGTGATGTTGAGGTCTCAATGTGGCCCGCAGCCAGCTGTTCCTCCACGAGTTGGTGCATGGCAGTCAATTTTTCTCTGGGCAGTGGCCACTGTTCTACCCATACTGGGGTCTTCGTGGTCCATGTGAGGGGGAGGGCAGTGGGGGCGGGCTTACTCGCCTCGAGCTCTCCCATGGCAATGGGGAGGGCGATGAGTTGCCGCCCGAGTTCTGGGGGGGCTTCCGGTGTGGCCTGCTCCCCTTCCTCTTCCCAGGTGCGCAAATGTGCCCCAGCTGGCCACTGATCAGGCCGCCCGGTCACTTCGCTGATGGCCGTGCCGGAGCTCTCTGCACCCTGGGGTTTACCTGGGCCTCTGAACCGTGTGAAGTGGGCGGCGGGATGCTCTTGGGGCGTAGGAGCCCGCGGCGTGCGGCTGCCCTCGTGAGGCCGTTCCTGCAGGATACCCGCCCACATTGGGGTGTACGCGGGCTCCGGGCAAGCGAGGTCAGTGGCCCCTGCAATAAGGGATAGTTCTTGTTTAAAGGTGGGGAAGGCCCGGGGGACGGGCCTCCCTGGGGGTCCTCTCCCCTTGGGGGGAGACCCCCCCGGTGCGGGTTGCAGGCCCCCCTACTGGGTAGCCTGCAATCTCTACGGAAGTGTCCGGACTGGTGGCAATTGAAACATCTGCCTCGGGGTTGTTTCCTAGCAATGGAGAGGGCTGCGGCCAGGAGGTCCGCGTAGTGGGCGAAGGACCCGATATCCTGGCAAGCCTTAAGCATGTCGGCCAGTTCAGGGTTCCTACCTAGACCTGTGATTGCTTTGCGGCACTCAGCGGAGGCGTTCTCCTTGGCAAGACGCTTAAGGAGTTCAGCCCTGGGCCTCCCTGCGTTGTCAACCTGCCTTTTGAGGAGCTTCCTGGAGCCTGCTCACAAGCTTCGGCATAGGGTTCTTGGGGCTTTTGCCGTATGGGCGGAGAAGCTCTGGGTGGGCCTGGCCAGAGGTAGGGGACCTTGATAAATGCCTTATAGAGGCACTCAGAGGTGACCGTAAGGGTGGCCTCAGAGCAGGACAATCTGATCGTTGGGGTTAGTAGCTTATCGAAACCGTAAAGCTGAGCGGCAATGTAGGCACCGCCGGAGGCGGCTCCCCTATTGATGCATTGCTAGTGAACTCGCTTTCCCAGATCACAAATTATTACGGGCTCAGGAACATGCAAGAAGGTGGTTTTTCAGTCGTCCGGAACCGGTAGGTGATTCCTTGCGATTGCCTCCAGCGTATGCCTCTCACGTAGGGGCTAGTGATTCCCTCGTCTCGTATAAACTGCGGAACTCGAGTTGAGGATGTTACTTAAGCTTAGAGGGCGGTACTCGACAACGCGCCGAATAACGCATACCCTCGCCTTCGGTTTCTATTGAAATGGGCCGAGGGCACAATGCAAGAGCTCCGGCATTGTTGTCTTCCGTCCAGTTTTCTTTCTTCTGCAGATAAGTGGCTAATACGCTCTGCGAGAGTTTTCGAAACCAGCGCCATTACGTGGCGATGGCTGGCAGATGCAGTGGCTTCGGAGGAAAATGAAGGCGGAACAAGGGGAAGTGACGGCTGAGCCGCGGGAGAGTTTGAAATGGGCGAAGGAGCAAAGGGGCAGAAGGAGGACAGGCGTCCAATTTAGCGGATAGAGAAAATTCCGGGGTTGAAAGTGAAGGTGAAAGATCGAAAGGAGGAACCTACAGCACTGGAGCCATAGGTCTGCAGGCTGATGGCGACATAACATTAATCTCCACGTCGGTAGCTTGAGTGACATCGGTGCGCGAGGCTCTGTGCGAAGAGTGCGCCCGATGTTTTCCCAGTCCTTAAGATTCAATGTCCCCCCCTCTGGGTACCATGGACACTGAGCTTCAATCTCCTCAACCAATTTAGCAGCTCCCTTCTCTTCTGGGGACCCTGCGGCATTTCGCTAGCAGCTTTCAGCTCGTCCAGCGTGCTTGTCATAAACCCTGCTTTTGCAAATCCCATACTCACCGGTGTTCCGTCGGACGAGAGAGTGTCCTAGGATGATGTCTCTGGATGCGCCGATCCAGAGGACAGGCGATAACGAAGCAGTAGTCCCCTGGATGCGCCGATCCAGCGGACTTCGGTATCGCGGCCCTTCCCCAGGCGACGGTGAGCAGGGTGGAGGTTCGAGGAATTCCCGGGTTTTCAACTTGTAGTGGAGCCACGTGGTCAGCGTAAGAGCGAGGCGAGAGGCGGAGATAACATCTGGTGGAGATGCGCCAGCAGCGGGTAGCGGAGCTCCGTGTTCCTAGCGAGTCTCCCGCCTGCTGGTTCCTGGCACCTTTTATTGTGTTTCTATTGGGGGCGTGTAGAATGGAGGAATGGAGGGAGTTCGGGGCGAGCGGGAGATCGGGAGATCATCATGTGATGCATGATCTCACCTGGCGCTCACGTGCGGAGAGGAGCGTAAAAGCGTCTGAGCCTAATCCTCACCTGGGGGCAAGACCATTGTCCCTGCGCCCGGTGAATAGAGCCAGACAGTTCACGACCCGTGACTCACAGGGGAATGAGGAGTAGAGTGCGGTGCGACCAGAAGGCCGTAGGTCCGCTGGTATTAGCGTTCTACCGCAGTGCTACTGGATCAACAGTGCATTACCTGGCTGCGTGTTTGTTGAAACGCAGCAGTGGCGTGAAGGTGGCTAAGAGCAGGTGCATTCTGATCTGGAGGAACCGGGTTTGATTCCCAGCTCTGCCACCTGAGCTGTGGAGGCTTATCTGGGGAATTCAGATTAGCCTGTGCACTCCCACACACGCCAGCTGGGTGACCTTGGGCTAGTCACAGCTTCTCGGAGCTCTCTCAGCCCCACCCACCTCACAGGGTGTTTGTTGAGAGCAGCAGTGGCGTAGTGGCTAAGAGCAAGTGCATTCTGATCTGGAGGAACCGGGTTTGATTCCCAGCTCTGCCGCCTGAGCTGTGGAGGCTTATCTGGGGAATTCAGATTAGCCTGTGCACTCCCACACACGCCAGCTGGGTGACCTTGGGATAGTCACAGCTTCTCGGAGCTCTCTCAGCCCCACCCACCTCACAGGGTGTTTGTTGTGAGGGGGGAAGGGCAAGGAGAGTGTCAGCCCCTTTGAGTCTCCTGCAGGAGAGAAAGGGGGGATATAAATCCAAACTCTTTATTATTATTATTATTATTATTATTATTATTATTATTATCATCATCATCATCATCATCATCATCATCATTATCATCATTATCATCATTATTGTAGATTTCACAGCTGCCAGATCTTTAGCTGGTTGTTGGCCTTTCATTACCATTCGAGCCTCACCCAGAGGCCTAGGAAGTTGTAATGTATCGGCCTAATATTCGTGCGGATCCCAGATGTTAATTTTGTCAATTTGAAGATGTTTCAAGTGCTGCTGTAGTGTTTTTGGGATGGCGCCCAGTGTGCCGATTACCACTGGGACGACCTCAGCTGGTTTCTGCCATAGACGGTGAAGCTCGATTTTCAAATCGCGGTATCTAGTGACTTTCTCGTGTTCTTTTTCAATGACCCTGCTGTCACCGGGGACTGCTATGTTGATGATGCTCACTTTCTTGTCCTCGATCACGGTTATTATCATTATTATTATTATTATCATCATCATCATCATCATCATTATTATTATTATTATTATTATTATTATTATACCCTGCCCTTTTCCCAGCCTAAGCAGCTTACCCACACAGCTTAAAACACCAAAATGCAATCTCAAACAGACAAGTTAAAAGCTTTAATCATTAAAACCTAATAAACAATAAAAGATGTCGCTTGGTCTGGTATCCAAAGAACCCCTCTAGTTTATAGTTTACAGGCCATTTTCAACCCTGTTCCATTGCACAGAGTCATAGAATCATTGTTGGAAGAGACCACAAGGGCTTTCAAGTCCAACCCCCTGCCATGCAGGAACACACAGTCAAAGCACTCCCAACAGATGGCCCTTCAATCTCTCCTTTAAAAACCTTCAAAGAAGGAGACTCCTCCACAGTCCGAGGTAGTGCCTTCCACTGTCAAAGAGCCCTAATGCTTAGGTGGAATCTCTTTTGCTTCGCCTTGAACCCATGGCTCCTGATCCTAGTCTCGGGAGCAGCAGAAAACAAGTTGCTCCCTCTTCAACATAACATCCCTTCAGATATCTAAACATGACCTTTAACCTTCTCTTCTCCATGCTAAACATCCCCAGTTCCCTAAATTGCTCATCATAGGGAATGGAATCCAGACTTTTTACCAGTTGGGTCACACTACTCTGGAGCCATATCAATATCCTTCTGGCTATTATGGTGCCCAAATTTGGACATGGTATTCCAGGTGAGGCATATTCCTATTCTGTAGTATCGGGACAGAGAGGAGGGAGTGCAAGACTTGGGAATTATGAGTGGCCTCAACTGAAAGCTGGGCGGGACATCTCCGACTCGCAGGCCCTAGGGTAGTGGTTAAGGTCCCACAAACCACTTTCCAATATCTTTTGCCTTAAAAAATCCTGCAAGGTCGTCATAAGTCAGCTGTGTCTAGCCCAGGGGTCTGCAACCTGTGGCTCTCCAGATGTTCATGGACTACAATTCCCATCAGCCCTGCCAGCAATTGGCCATTGTAGTCCATGAACATCTGGAGAGCCACAGGTTGCAGACCACTGGTCTATCTCAAAGGTCAATGTGAATTTTGTCTTTAGAATTAGATGTTAGTTTATCCCAGAGGTCTGCAACCTGTGGCTTTCCAGATGTTCATGGACTACAATTCCCATCAGCCCTGCCAGCAATTGGCCATTGTAGTCCATGAACATCTGGAGAGCCACAGGTTGCAGACCACTGGTCTATCTCAAAGGTCAATGTGAATTTTGTCTTTAGAATTAGATGTTAGTTTATCCCAGAGGTCTGCAACCTGTGGCTTTCCAGATGTTCATGGACTACAATTCCCATCAGCCCTGCCAGCAATTG